>NC_141619.1:17317484-17534530 GCF_047967505.1 Dipteris shenzhenensis
CAGAAATAAAAAGCAATATACTTGTTATTGTCTAATATGTGAAGTTGAGACCGTCAAACTAAACCATCTCGATGGTTGAAACTATGACAGTGTCCTAAACCATCCCTGTGGTTGAAATTGTGACTTTTCTAAACGTGTCCTAAACCAGCCCGGTGGTTGACTATCCTAAACGTGTCCTAAACCAACCCAGTGATTGAAATTGTGACTATCCTAAACCAGGGCGGTGGTTGAAAATTATTTTGCTTCATTATATACTTTAATTAGACTGTGTTTTGTATTCTTTTAGTAGTAGCAAAAAGGGGGCTCATTGTTATGTTGTTCCCGCATGTTAGGTCAGCAGATGGAGTTGTATCTCAAGTTTATGGATAAAAATCTAGACATTTCAATTGGGCAGAGGAGCTTTGAACTTGTAAGCCCTAGTATGTCAGGAAACTCAAAGACAGGAATGTTTGTTGTCGCAAAACACACATACACTTTGACCTGGCCCAGCAAGCTATGAATGAATCGAGATCTATTCGTGTTGGAACATTGCTTCATGGGGATCGATGCCCATGCCTCGCCAATGAATGTGTAGTCTATAGGCCACCTAGATCCTCATCATGTTTGCAAGGTAGGGCAGGTTTTGTAGCCTCAGGTCTCTGTGGGAGCCAGTGGTTTGTCCAAAGCGAGACCATGAATGAAGAAGGATTGAATGCATTCGCAACACGTGCAAGCATTACAGTTTGAAGCTGAAGAAGAAGACATGCAATGTCTATCCAAATGAAATGAGGGAAGATAGCCATGTTGCTCGAAAATGGAGGAGATTTGAAAATGTCAATGTTGAAGGATCCGATAAAAAGAGATGGCTACTGTCATATAAGAGCACCTAGCCAAGGGAGCTTGTAGGTCACGTGGTTCAATCCATCCCAAAATATGTGCTTCACAATTTCATAGCCAACTGGCAGGATAAGCAGTTCAAGACGTGCCTTGACATTTTCCCCGTGACACTATTGTATCTATCATAGATTTTGCAAAAAATTATTATTTTCAAGAACAAGATGACTCTACAAAGTGCTCACTGGTACAACAAGCAGATAATAATTCTTGTGCATATCACATACAGTCATTTTGATTCTTCCATGCCTAATGCCAATCTTCTTGCTAACTCATAGGTTCCAGGTGAGTGCAACGCACGTACCATTTCTACATTTTAGATGATAGGGAACATGACACCCTATTTGTGCAGCATGCTTTTCTACTGCATTAGGAATGGCTGAAAAAGGAAAATCCCCATGCAGGAAATATAAAACAACATTGGGTGTGGTCAGATGGTCGTGCCTCTCAATTTAAATCAACACGTGGATTCTACTTTGTCTCAAGCTTCAAATCCCTGATGGGTCTAGACATGATGTGAAATTTCTTTGGGCCTAGCCATGGCAAGGGTGAACATGATGGATGTGGTGCTGTTATTAAGCAAGCTCTGTTTTAAACACCAATTAGCATGCCCTCAAGAAAAACTCAATGATGCCCATGATGTTGTAACATGGCTTACAGCCAACCTCTCCATAGGCGTGCATTCAACATACAGTAAACAAAGCCTTAAGAATATTATAGTACGTAGAGTGTTCCATGACGTGGATGAAGTGCAAAGGCAAAGCCGGCACAATTGTGAGAAAATTAAAGGAGTTCATGGTCTGCATAGCATATGGGTCTTTTCAAACAACCAACTAATTAAAACGAGAAATTTTCCTTGTTTTTGCAATGCATGCATCATAGGGGATCATGGCGATTGTGAGAACATTGCAACTGTGAAGACATGGGAGCTAGTTCAAGTTTTCCCTCTACGTTCAGATGGAGTGACAAACGACTCGTCAGAGTTTGGGGAGAGTTTTGATGACCTCATTGATTGTCTGGAAGAGGGGAATAACTTTGCAGTTGTCACAGATTCTAGGAAGAACAAGGAAGATGACCCATACTTTCTGTTGTAGTGCACAAAACCTAAGTACAAGGTTGAGGAAACATTTAAGGATAATTGGGGAACAACCTATGAGAAGTGGGGATGTAGTCCGAGTTTTTTGGTACAAAAAAACATCCAAGAGATACCGCAATTATGAACTCCTACATAAGAGTCCACAAACATGTGCGTACTCTCATCTAGTAAGAGCTATGAATTCTAGATGCAACCTATGCCACAATGAAAGAAGGGCAAGAGTCTTCAAATTGGATTTAGACATGCATGAGCACATCTTGGGGTGTCTTGGAGCAGTGGACAAGGACGACTGAGATAGTACTAAGAAAATGTATGTAGTCTCATTACAAGGAAACAATATGTCCACTTGTCCTACAAAATGGAATTTGTATTTGAGGCTGCTTATTTTTTAGTATATCCCAAACAACCACCATGCTAATTTTATTAAATTATTTTTGTAAATCCCAAACGGTAAATCCCATGCTTATTTTTAGTATATCCCAACAACCACCGTGCTACTTTCCCATAAGGAATCCACACATCCTACAAATCCATTCATCTTGTAATAATAGAAGCAAACCACCATGCTGGTGGTTGTTAATATCCTAGTGCAAACCAACCACTGCTCTGGCAATAACTTATCCTGCACTACTACCGTGCCATCCCTACACTACTGCCGTGCTATCCTAAAATTTGTTGCATAGTGCTATACTAAAACAGTGCCCTTTAGATTGTTTATCATTTTGTTAACTGTCATATTTCATCCCATGCTTGCTTTTAGTATATCCCAACAACCACCGCACTGGTTTCCTATAACGAATCCACACATCCTACAAATTCATTCATCTTGTAATAATAGAAGCAAACCACCGTGCTGGTGGTTGTTCATATCCTAGTGCAACCAACCACTGCGCTCGCGATAACTTATCCTATACTACTACCATGCTATCCCTAGACTATTGCCATGCTATCCTAAAATTTGTTGCATAGTGCTATTGCCCTTTAGATTGGTTATTGTTAACCGTCAGATTGCAACCATCAGGCTACTTAAAACATTTAAGTACTAACATGGAAGCAAAATTAGGTAATATGAGCACCATGAGGATATCCACAAGTCCAAGAAATGTCCACAAGATTTTTATTATTTCAAAACACAATGACATTTTGCTTTCTCAAGGAAATTCTACACTCCCAACTATCTTATTAGCCTCTCTATGGCAAGCATCTCCCAGCTCTTGACGCTAGTCTACTGCACAATGGCAGACCTCTTCACACACTCGGATTACACACTACTTGCTTGACTCTATCGACTTATATGCCCATAGTAACTCCTCCTTTCACTGTGGGTCCTCTTCATCCTATTCTTTGTGCTCTATACATCTTCGCACCTCTATAATGTCCTACCAAAAGAAACCTACATCATGAGCTTGACAAGTACATTAAAGGAGCATGAAAAACAATAGCTAGGGAAATTAATATTCACCATCTCTTCCGACTCCAAGTAATACACCCACCACTGAAGCATGTCCTCCTTGCAACTATTTTCCTCCTTTTCTAGGTCTGTTTCTACGTTGGATGCCATCCAACATCGTTTTCAAATAGAGTAACAACATTCCAAAGTTATTTGGGTATGCCATATATTCACTCTAGGTGGATCAGTGTGCAAATTTTGGATTGGTGTATAGAGTTTCGGGGCTAGATTTCATAATGGGCTCTTAGTTGTGTCTGCACTGCACTTAAATAGGGAGAGAGTTCATTGAGCTCAACCTTCTCAATCTTCAATCTCATGTTAGTTTGGTAATTGAAATTTTTGAGTTCATTGAGCCCGATCTTCTCATTCTTCAGTCTCGTGTTAGTTGTCTAATCGAAATCTTTCATCTCACATTAGTTGTCTAATCGATATCTTTTGTCTCACATTAGTTCACTAATCAAAATCTTTCAGTCTCACATTAGTGATCTAATCAAAATCTTTCGTCTCACATTACTTTGTCAAATCAAAAAGACTTCCACTCCAGTTTGGAAATCTCTCAGGATGACGAACTAGTTTTCATAACTGTTGAAAGCCACGGCAAGCTTGTGTAAACATCTATCCTGATCTTCTTGCAGGGTCTTAGAGCTTGCTCTTTAGACTTCCAACAGTGTTTCCAAAAAACAACCCTCACTGTGGCTGCTGCAAATTACTCCACCATGGTGGCTGGAACTTGCTCCACCGTGGCTGCTCTCTGCATCCTTCCTGGCCTAGGAAGCTGCCTCATTGTCTTCTCCATCGTGGCTGCTCTTTGTCCCATCCTTCTGGCCTTGAAGCTCTCTCACAATTCTTGCATCACCTTTTTGGTTTCTGCATTCTCCCTTTTCAGCTCCTCCATCATCTGGTCTTTTTCAATGTTCAATGTGTTCTGCATGTTGCAGAGCCATTTGTAAAGACCCTCCTTTTTGGCTCTCTAATCTTCAAGATCTTTTTGCATCTTTTCTAGCTCCTTGTCCACCATGTCCCCGTCATTTCTCACTTCTTCTAGCCTGTCTCGAAGCTCCTTCATGCGCTTCTCTACTTCTTCTCTTCTATGCCTTTCCATGTCAACCAATTTTATAGTGGCCTCAGCTTGCTCTTGCACCTACAAGGCCCTTGATTGTGCCTCCTCTACCTTGTACCTTCCCTGAGACTTTTCTCAAGTTGCACTGCCTTTGTTGCATCAATGGATTTCTCTTGTAGAAAAGTCACTTTCTAAGACATATGCTTATCATATTGCTCAAAAATCCCTTTGAGGGTAGATGCCATTAGGTGCATTGCAACTCCGGTGGATTGAGATGATAATTGGGATTTGTCATCCACGCAATTCTTCAGGTTGGTTAAGACACTCTTGGAGATACGTCCTTTCAATTGCTCTATTGCTGCTTGAACCTACTAGAACTTGCAGGTTCCTCTCGTATCAAGAAAGAAGTGAATGGCCTTCTTCAGCACATCTTGGAGTTATGTTGGAAAGCTTGAAATCTTGACTCCACCATGTTATAATCTGAGCATCATGGTATATGTCTAGAATATCATGTCTCTTCCACTGCTTCTCAAAAAAGTGTGCTTGCAAACTGCTTCTAGAAATTCCTACAGCATTTTCAATCACGCTTTCATTGATGGTAATCTTCTGACCTTGACAGACTAGTTGCCTCTCTTTCACGTTCACCTCATGTACCAACTTGGTGAAGTTTTGGAGAGCATCCAAATTGGGCTTTTGAAGAGCGAGAGAGGAGCTCCCATATGTCATGATTTCAAGATCAAAGGAGGAGGGGCTCTTGCACTATGCTACAGAGGGGGAGGAAAGATTGTGTGAGGAGCTCCCGGACTGTACAGGGTCCATTATGAGAGGGGATAGAAGTTGCAAGGGAGATAGAAATGGTCGAGAGGGATAGAAGATGAAACAGTGAAGGAAATGGAATAGTGGCGGCTTGAGTTTGCAATCTGATTGCAAGGGAGAAAGAAATGGTTGAGAGGGATAGAAGATGAAGGAGTGAAGGAAATGGAACAGTGGAGGCTTGAGAAAGAAACGGTCGAGAGGGATAGAAGATGAAATGGTTAAGGGAATGGAATAGTGGTTTGTAGCCCGACTACACTGTCAAGGTGAGAGCCACCACGGTGGTTGTAGCCCGACTACTATCAAAGTGAGAGCCACCGCGGTGGTTGGTTTGAATTTTGATTAATTCAAGGCGGCAGTTTTGACTTGCATGGTAATGAATGATTAGAGGTGGTGGCATCTAAGATTCCCAGCCACATCTGTGGTGGCGGCTAAGACCCACCGGGCTGGCAGTTAATTACCAGCCACCGCAATGGTCTGTAATTACTCAGCTTCCCATTACCACCACCGGGCTTGCATGCATGATTACTACGAGTGCAATAAATTACCAGTCACCGGTCTTGCATGCTCAAGAGAGTACTAGACTACATGGTAATAAGGGATTAGAGGTGATAAGGCTTCATGATTTACTTTTGTGGAAATTACTGCCTAATGGTCGTGGTTATCATCAGCCACGTCTGTCGTGGCTACGATTCCATCCTGCCACCGCTCACCCACCACTACGCTTAAGCATGCATGATCACTATGAGTGTAGTAAAAATTACCAATCACCAGGCTCGCATGCTCAATAGAGTACTAGAGTGCATGGTAACGAGTGATTACAGCCACGTCTATCGTGGCTACGATTCCACCAGGCTGGCAGTTAAAATTACCAGCCACCGCTCACCTACCACTGGGCTTAAGCATGCATGATCACTACTACGAGTACAATAAAAATTATCAGTCACTGGGCTTGCATGCTCAGTAGAGTACTAGAGTGCATGGTAATGAGTGATTAGAGCTTCATGATTTACGTTTGTAGGAATTACTACCCGGTGGTAGTGGCTCTCATCAGCCACATCTATCGTGGCTAAGATTCCACCAGGCTAGTAGTTATTTACCATGGAGTGGCACCACACCGCGTCTTCTTCATGATTACCAAGCCGTTTGGGGTGGTGCCTAAGATTCCACCGTGGTGGCCTGCAATTAATATGGATGGAACCCCGGGCTCCAGCCACCATGGTGGCTAGAACTTTATAATATATATAAGATTTGTGGCGTGCTACTTTGCTCCACACCCTTCCATCATATCCATGAAGGCAATGTATGCATGTATACACGTGGCTAAAAACTGATCCAAGAGACGCCTCTTACTTTCACGCCACCAATCGCTCAATCAAGAAGAGGACTTCCGAAATGAAAACAGTTACGAAATAAAGAGGTGAGCAATTTGATCACCAGTGCTTTGTTTTGTGGCAATCGCATCACCTGTGCTTTTTTTTACATCAATCGTATCCATGTCTACAAGAATTTCCTCAAAAACTTCTTTGAATTCTACTTTATCCGCCCGCAAGGGAGAGATTGAGAGAGAATTCGTTGGGCTTTTCCGCCATCATCGTTGAGGTTGCATGATCTCTTTGCAGAACATTTTTGTAAGTACTCAATTCTTGCAATTGTCGACTGCTTTTGTATAATATCTGTGATGCGTCTGTTCGACTATATCATCTGTCTGTCACTAGCTTATGTAGATCAGAACTCACCATCTTGCTACGAACTCACCTTACTCCTTCAGAGAGGTACGAACGCACCCGATACTTGGCTATGGAAACAAAGGGAAGCTCGCCTTTCGATAAGGAGAGAACAATTTGTTTCACAAAATTGCTCTTAGATGTAATGAAGGATCTCGCGATTTTCTCCAAAAACTTTCACACGATCTTGGTCAATAATCTTGATGTTTCTTGGCGTACATTGCCTTTCCACAATGTACAATCTTAAACAAGGACTCTGTTTTTAAGTGCTTCATCTTATATTGCCTCCATAGTCGTTGCGGACCTCCAAGAGTGCAAGCATTGGCCTGGCTCTGATTTCAGGCACTTGGGTTTTTAGATCCACCTATTACAAGTTTTGCCATGAAAGAGATCCGACAGCTTGAAATGAAATACGAGTAGACAACAGAATCATGCGACATAGTCAACCATAGCAAGAGCCCAGTAAACAATGCTCTTTTTTCTCACAAGCCTCCCAGAACAATCACCATCAGCGAATCGATGCATCTCCGCCTCCAACACAATGATGGTTTTTCCCTTTGGAGAGTTTGTCACCTTCTGACTTTGCCCAGGCGACAATCTTCTCTTCAATCATGGTAGATTTCTACTTTGTCAACTCGAAGCTCTAGACATCAAATTCAAAGGGCCAAAGAATGGAAAAAAAGAAGCTGACTGACCTCTACAGTAAGTTGTGCATAGAGGAGAGCAGTTAGGGGAGTCTGCTCTGCAGGTTTCATGACCACCGTGTTGCCACAAGGACATTTCGCTTCTTTATTCCAGATGATAAGTTGCATGACACCGTCTTTGTCTAGCATTGTTTTATGCTACATCATAGGTGGTTGACAGATCAAGGATTGGAGCTTACCAAGCATTGGGTTTGGTCAGGTATCGTAGCCTCCTTTCTACATGTCATATCTAGATTTGAACAACTCATAGATTTGCAATTGACATGGAATTTCTTTAGATATGGGCATGGCAAGGGCAAGCATGATGGAACTTGGGCTATTGTGAAGAGAGCATTGACACATGAATAGCTTAAGAAAAACGGAGCCACATTAAATTGTGCATTTGATGTCATGGGTTTCTTAAGGACCAACAAGAAACCAACTTGTCTCATGGGGCTCAATCTAGCTATGCATCTAAGGAAAGGAACAAAGCATGAGACCTATGCCCAAGACGCAATCCATGCACTTTGTAAGAGGAGCTACACAAGGGGCTAGCAGTGAAATAGTAATGAAAAGGTTGTCATGATACTGCAATTCTTGTATCCAAGAGTCTTGGAGAAAGTGCACCAATAAAAATCATGTGTCCAAGTGGGGATATCACATCATTGCTCCTAATGATGTGGGTGATTTGGGTAGTGATGATAAGCTCCTTGATGAACCTATGTATGTAGGGCATCATGATGCAATTAGTGATGCTCTTTGCATGAGGGGAAATTTTGCAGTGAATGCAAAGGTAGACAATGAAGAAGGTGCACACTTCTACATTTTGAAGTGTACCAAGAGTGTACTAAAGCTAAAGAGCGGAGCGAAAAGGGTATGCAAGATGGTTGGGGCAACATAATAGCATAAAACTCCTATGTTGTGAAGGGTTTATTCTATGGCCATCTAGGTCACAACTGCTCTATAAGCTTCTTGATTATCAACCCCATCATAATGACAATGCATTTAGTGCCAAGATACTACCCCCTACCATAGGGTTTTGGGGTCTCACATATGTCCGGGGAATCTCAGGATCAACCATGTCGGCTGGAATCCATCCTGGATGTACATCCTGGATGTACAATAAAACTTTCTGTGACTTGCAGTATTTCCCAGTCTGACCAAGTCCCAAAAGGTTCTCTAGAAGCAAATTGTAGCTAATGTTGTGATAGTAACCACTGCCATAACCATGGTGCCAAGTGTCTAATCAAAAACTTGTAGCACATGTGTGTAGGGACTATTGTCATCTTTGGAAGTATGTTGAATGTCCCAAAGAGATTTCCTATACACTTGTAAATGTTGTCATCAATAAGTATCGTACATCGTAGAAAGGATATTTCTCCCAAAGATACCATAGGTTCTTGAAAAACACAAGCTTCCCATCAAAAAGGTTAAATGCACCGAGTCACAATATGCATGATCCATCCACCCTCAGATAGGAGACTCCAAGTTAGGAAAGAATAGTTTGAAATTCCTTCTTAGGTTGTGCATACATTGTGAGCTCCATATATACACATCAAGCTATCGAACTACCTAATGCAAAAATTCCCTACATCCTCTCAAACAAGAAATGTGACATTGAGATCACGTCCTGTGCTTGAGTCTCATACCTATCATGTGTAAACATGCCATCGAGGCCAAAACAACTCTTTTTTACAGTTGTGTGGACATTCATGCTGAGAATAAGAGCACGGCATCCCACATTCTTGCTCTTGGGGATGTAGTAGTAGTCAAGTGGAGGGGGGTAGTGCATAACTACTCTTGCAATTCAAAAGCGGTATGGCAATATCGCCACTATGATGAATCTACTATAGCTTCGCTATAAACCTTCTGTGCACTCCTTCATTGATCTAAGAAGAACCACAGGCTTATGCAACACTCATCTTGTGCCAAATTTTGAAAGGAACTTTTACATATGTAATTAGTGTAAATTGGTTGTCACCTAAACAAACCACGACATGATTATATTCTCGGTCATAAAGCCACCTCTCTTGCTCTCCCATAAAAATTTCAAAGATACAAGCCTATGTTTCACCCAAATGATCCTATGATGATACAATATTTTAAGAAGACACAAGCCTATGAAGATCAGATATTTTTAAAAAGACACAAGCCTATGAAGATCAAATATTTTTAAAAGATACAAGCCTATCTTTTTAAAAGATATAGTATATGATTTTCAAAGATACAAGCCTATGATGATCAAATATTTTTTATGTGTATGTCAATACAAGGCACTCTCTCAAGAAGTTCAGAAAAAACATGGAGAACATACATGGTAGAAAACTTCTGATGAAAATTAGGGATTCCAAAATATAGCATGGGTTGGATGTCACAACTGCTCACATGAGGGTATAACCCAAACTTCAGTATTCTGCCATTGATTACATAAAGGTGCAACCCACACTTCCAATCTATAGGTTATAATCTCTTGCAGGCTTGTGGCTTGAGGGAGGATGCCGTACTTGCTTTTTTTTAATGCGCGAATGAGTCACAAATTATATACAAAGGACGAAAAGCAATCACAATGCAGTGGTATGTCACAAAGCAAGTAGAAAGAAGTGATAAAGGAGTCAAATGTAGTGCCATGCAGTAACAATGTACTCACAAAGCACTACCAAAACACATACAAAGCACTTCCAATGCAGTTACAAATCACATCTAGAGAACTTTCAAAGCACATGCAAAGCACAAACAAAGCAGTCACAAATAGTGCCAAAGCATTGACAAAGCAGTGCCAAAGTATTATGCATGGAGTGACAAAGCATTGACAAAGTGCATTGGGAATGTAGTGCCAAAGCATTGACAAAGATTTAACAAAGAAGTTCCAAAGCACACGCAAAGCACAAACAAAGTACTCACAAAAAGAAAGAAGTGCCAAAGCATTCACAAACACTGCCAAAGTGTTGACAGACCATTGACAAAGCAGTGCCAAAGCACATGCAAAGAATAAACAAAGAATTCATAAATAGAAAGCAAATTATGCCAAAGAATTGAAAAAGGAGTGCCAATGCACAAACAAATTAGTGCCAAATCATTGACAGAGTAGTCACATTCCACACACTAGGGAATCATAGAGCACATACAAAGTAGGCACACTACAGTGGCATGTAACAAAGCAGGTAGAAAGCAGTGCCATAGCAGTCTCATGTTGAGTCAAAGAGTCCATTGATCAATCATTGACAAAGCAGTGATAAAGCAATGCCAAAACACATGCAAAGCACGTGCAAAGTACAAATAAAAGCAATGCTAAGGCATTGAAAAAGTAGTGCCTAAGCACAAGGGAGTCACAGAGCACATACAAAGTAGATACAATGTAGTGGCATTTCACAAAGTAGGTAGAAAGTAGTGCTATAGCAGTCCCATGCAGAGTCAAAGAAACCATTGATCATAAAATGACAAATGCAGTCCCTAAGCACATGCAAAGTCAGTTGTGAAAGCTTGTTGTACCATAGATTTTACTACAATGAGGATTTTCTCCAAGTAACCAACCAGCCTGCACTGTGATTCTTCGAAACACAAGTTTGCAAAACAGAACTGATCGTATTGATGTCGACACGCAAGCATACACATAGCAATGAATTCTTTCATGTCAATACCAAAGCCACAGATAGCACAACCCTGCACGAGCCCTGCACAATAATTAGATTAGTGGATTCTTCATCATCTATAGTCAAAAGAGATTGACAATAAAGAAAGGAGATACAGTGACGCTGATGTTGATGAGGAAGAAGGTGATCATGATCAAGAAGGCGGCTGAGCTAGAAAGAATGCAATAGAATTAAAGCTCCACCATAGCCTCTTGATGAAGAAGGATGAGCTAGAAAGAATTAAATCTCTACCATAGCCTATTGATGATCAAAGGTGATGAAAAACTCTGTTCATGTGTTGGATGATGCTTGATTCTTCTATAAACTAGATGTTGTCTCACACAAAATCAGTCGCTCCACATGCTCTTTTCTGTTGCATCACCTACTCAATTCTAACATCACTCGCACCCACAAGGATCTGCATTTGGGCAGACAGATCGCTAAGCTACTCGGTGCTAGTATTAGCCACATGCATGATCACAAAAGCAACAACCGCTCGCTCTAGCACAAGAGCAGGTACACCTCCACACCCATCTCGAATCACTATCGCGTCGAGCTATTGCTTGCTCGGCAACACTATGCTTCCCCTCTCAAATCACAGGACCCCAACCAACAAACTACCTAGCAAACCAAGCAGTAGTAGCATAGCAACTAGCTTTATAGCAAGTAGTAGCAATGCGACCAATAGAGCCGCATTCGCAAGCTACAGCAAGAAAAACTCTCCTACATCACACTCCAGTAGCTCTTGCATCTCCTTCTCTCTGTCCCTATTCTTTTTTATGGTGTGAATTTGTGAGAGACAAGACCTTGAGCTTGCTAGAGCTGTGAGGGATGAGACCTGCTAGAGAGATGAGAGCTGCGATGTTCCAATGAGGAGTGAGTAGGCAGTTACAACTGAAGGACTAGCTTCATCATGCTTTGAAAGTGTTAGTCCAACTAGAAATTTGAAACATGCAAGTTGTCCAATCCATTACGTTATGTAAATCCCACCACCAAGCACTCTCCAAAATGTGCTAAAAGGGTGCTTATTTAGCACATGCTTTTCAACATAAAAAGCATACCATCCAGACATGCATACACCCTCTTGCCTTTAGACTTCATATTATGCATCTTTGCCACTAGTGGTCCTTCAACATGGCCTTTCCTTAATTCTTTTCTCTAATCGTTCTCTTGGTTGAATAGGCTTATCAATTCATTAAACTTGATAGCCATGCCTTGGGCAATTGCTACCACCTTGAGGCTCTCATATAAGGGGGGTAGACTTTGGAGTATCTATGTAACAAACTATGCGTCATCTTTTGAATCCATTCTCTTTTTCTCTACCCTTTAGGATCTTCATCTTATTGAGATGATCCATCAATGCATCACCATCTCCCATGTGCAGATTTTCAAACTGTGTCTTCAAATTTACATGTGTGACCAATGTCTTTGCCCTCATAAATGGGCATTAGTGTAATCCACATCTCGAATGATTCTATATCCCTTGGGCACATGCTTTGGAAATGTGTATTGCTATCTCATTTATCTCATCATAGGAATCCTTGATTTCTTTTGGGGCATTCTATGCTGGAACTAGAACTTTTCCATCAACAAGCTCCCATAACTACCTTATCACAAATAGATTCATGATCCAACATTTCTAGATGTGGAAGTTATTCCCATCAAATGGTAGAGTGTCTAGCACACAAAATTATGTCATCTTGGTTGTGCACACTGGAATTTGGTTTCCTAACTCTATTTCCTACTGACAATCCTAAAATTGAGGAATGCATATGACAATGACATGTGCTCTCCATTCTAACTTTAAAAATATTTCAATTTAGAGCTTGGAGTGAAAAGAGATGCTGCTCCAAAGTTGGTAGATTTTTATTCCAAAGATGAGGCAAATTTCGGCCTTTGATCTCCCAAAAAATGTGGGTATTACCTAGTTATAGTGTCTTGGAGGTGTTGAAGCCTTATGGGTATTACCTAGTGAAAGTGTCTTGGAGGTGTTAAAGCCTTGTAAATTTTGAAGCTTTGCATGAGGTATTTAAAATTTTGCATCTTTTGAGTTCTAAAATTACCACTCATGCAAAATATTCTCATCAAGTGAATCTCTGTTCAGGGATTGAACCCAAACTCTTGAAGCTCTTACCACTAGGGTGGAGTCACTCACATTGGTTCGAGGGAATGAAATAGATTATAAATTTATTTGGACGTAGGTGTTTTAAAACTTACGTCTTCATGCAACATTGCCTTCTTCTTTCTTGCTTCTCTCTCAAAATTGTATGCCAGCTCTATTCTTTGTCTCTCCTCCAAGATTCTTAAGCTTCACCTCCTCCTACTACTCGATTGGTCAAGTCCATAACTATTAGACCATTAAAAGCCATGTGAGCTAGATGGATTGCAAGAGAAGGCATATCAGTGAGTAATTAAATGTAGTGGTCTTTAACCTCTTGTAAATCTCGTCAAAGGACATAAATGTAATAGATGTTTAGAGCTTTAATCTTTATATGCTTGGCATCCTAATTTAAAGGATGACCACTGGCCAAGTGAATGTCTTTTGAAGAGCGAGAAGAGTTCCTACTGTTGCAAACTTATCACTCTATTGTATTAGTTGATTGTCTATGCATCAAGTTGCAAACAAATATTGTATTATACCAGTTGAGTTTGGAATTGAAACTGAATGAGAAAAGGACTGTTCTTTTGTACATGATTTCCACAGGAGGGAGGGGGGGGGTGTTTGTCCCTACGAAATATGTAAGATAGCACATGCAAGCAACAAAAAAGGTTTTATATTTTATGGAGTTACATAAAATATAAATACATAAGGAGTTCAAAAAGTGAAAATTTCCATAAATAAAGAATATTCTTATCATCTCAAAATCTACACAAGGGGTGTATGTAGGTTATAAAAATCCGTACATAGGTTTTTTTAAAAGTATGCCTCACATGTGCTATATGGGACTTTTACATAAAGTTAACACACTATTCAAAAATTTTGGAGTTTCTCACTTCATTTGGACTTTTTTTTTTGAATTGGTCACCTCCGCCCAATATCACTTAGTATACTCATAAATTGGGTCTTTTGGGAACAATGGAATAAACCTAAAAATTCCCCAAGGTTTTAAGTGGTGACCTCTACTCAATACATCATGGATAAATTTACAAAATAATGGATCACCCCACATAAATATGGTCTAATAAAGCTTTAAATGTTGTGCACGTCCACTCAATATGCAATATATGGAGAGTTAGTTTAATTAAATATATAGGGGGTATATAAATACACCATTTGATTGTATGGAAAAGAGTTTGTCGATTTCAATATATAGGGGGTGTATACATACACCATTTGAATGAATAATATATTTAAAGGTGGTGTAAAGATACAAAATCCTAAATCACCTTGAAGCTGCATTTCGAGTGACCTTCAAGCTGCTCTTCGCCTCCGGCTCATCTACAATAGTCAGTTTGCATTGTGGAGGCCTCCTACTTCATTTTGAATTGTTCTAGGGAGCCCATGTGGATAGCCTGCTTTTGAGGAGTCTAGACCTACTGCAGCACTCAGTTCTACATTTTAGGGCATATACTTGCTAGTCTTTGATTCAGGTTTGTTCAGTTCTCCATTTCGAGGCGTGTTCTTATTGTTTTGTTTGCATTTTGGCACCTCTGGTGTCATCCACCAGCACCAGCTAGACACATCTATTCATGACTTTCTCAAGCTATTGATTCATTTCAGAGCCCTAGACATGCTCCTTTATTGGCTTGTTATCAATTTCAACTTGTTGTCTTTGCTACCTCAGTTTGACACTATGGAGCCTCATCCTCGTGGTGCAGACTCATCCCCACTACCTTCAGCTAGGGATGAGCGGCATGACAAAGCATGGCACTTATTGGTGTGAGGTTGGTCAACAAATTGCTTCATCAACTTGACCTCACTACTTCAGCTAAGGAGAACCTGGACAAGCTCAAGAATATTTATGCTACATCTACTGGACCTGAGCAAGAAGCTTCATCTACTATGTTCCATGATCTATTCCTCTTTAAGGAGGTAATATAGTGTTTTTATTTTGTATAAACTTCATCTACCGATCTCTTGTAAACATTTGATATTTTATGTGAAGTGTGACTTTGATATCCAACATTGTTGTCACAGAAAGACTCTGGTCTCTCATATTAAAGGGTCATTTATGTTGCTGATGTTCCATTTTCTCTAAGAGGATCTTATTGTTGCTAGTAGTACATTATTTAAAAGGGAGGCTATAATGTGATCCACACAAACCACAAAGGTACCACCTATTTTTCAAGCTACCAAGTCTTCATCATCCACAATCCAAATCCTATCCAATATCCACCAAACATCTTGATGTGCAAATATAAACACTCCCCCCTAAATACAAAATGAGCGACGTATTACAGAATTGCTTATCTCTTCGAGCTGCATATCATTATACCTTAGTCAATTCACACATGACTGATGGATTTGTACATTGACGTAATCGACTTCCACGAACATGAATGGGATGTCTCTACACATCATACCTCCTCTAATCCAAGAGGATAGCAACACCTCCTACGAATGGAAACCTTGAGTGATGGTGCAAATGTAGGGAGGCAAGAGGATCTTCTCGCTTGACTTTCACGAATGTCAAGGGGGGCATCTACTCCTCTTACTAAAGTGGAGAAATAATAGGCATGTTGCATCAAAAGACCCGTAAACATGAAGATACAAGTAATTCTACAGAGTCATCTTCATTACTCAAGCACTGGTTTATGTATGTGAATTAACACCATGTCTTCTTTTATAATCCAAAACCTTGTAATGAGCTTGTTATTGATAAATGCTTCTCCCTTAGGTGACATGAGTGTTGACATGTGACCACAACTTTTAAAATGATGATGTCACTCTTAGAAAATGTCATGAAGAACAACATTTTTTTTCACAAGTTTGGAGATGTGTGGCCAAGATTTAAGCTCCAGTATGGTTTGACACATACTCCTCTCCTCTTCACCCTTT
Organism: Dipteris shenzhenensis; assembly: GCF_047967505.1. Classification (NCBI taxonomy): domain Eukaryota; kingdom Viridiplantae; phylum Streptophyta; class Polypodiopsida; order Gleicheniales; family Dipteridaceae; genus Dipteris; species Dipteris shenzhenensis. The sequence goes on from NC_141619.1 coordinate 17,333,815, forward strand.
GTATGTACTCCTAACTTGCACATACTTTATAGGGTCATTTGACTATGAGACAGACACCTCTTCTCTTCACCCTTTGTGTACACTTGGGATTGCACACACTTTATAGGTTCATAAATTAACCAAGTCTATATATCAACTTCTACTTCATAAAAGAGCCTTTTATTGTCCTTCATAATCATTACTAGGTGGAGGTGATTAACCATCAAACACAATTTTTGGCTTGCCCTGGGGGGAGCCTAAGCAACTGCGCGTGTTTTTCAAAGCCAAAAGTCATATTAAGTGAAATTTCCTTTGTGTTTAATTTCGTATTGGTCCACGTGTCCTGATTGAAGTTGAACTTGAATACATCTGCATGCTCCATGCAAATGATTTGGCATCTCTCCTCCTGCTTGTGAAGATAGTGGGAGAGAAGGAAGGAGTCTCACCTGCAGCTTTCTCACATACACAATGGGGGAATACACACAAAGGTGGAGGCTAAAAACAGTTTTCCTCTTCTTAGTTTTGAAAGCCAAAAGAACTCTAGTACAAAGAAATAGAAGAACCCTATATGTGGGTCTCAAACCAAACTCAGCTAACTAAGGTGGCATACTAACTGAGCGAGGAACTAGAGTACATAAGGATAGCTGTCATCCAACTATTATTCATGGGCGGTGTACCAACTGCATCTGTAGCTAACAAGTCGGTAACATAAATGCACAATGGTCACCCTGGCATATCACGAGTGGAGCTCGATATCTCAACACTCCCCCTTGAGCTCAATCCCAATTCCTGCACACCAAGCAGGTCTCTGAACTTGCGCAGCTTCTCTATGCCCAATGCCTTCGTGAATATGTCAGCTACCTAATCCTCTGTGCTGACATAAACTAGATCAATAAGACCTAGTAAAACCTTCTCCCGCACATAGTGATAATGTACCTCAATGTGCTTTGTTCTAGCATGATAGACTGGGTTATTTGCCAAGTGTATACTGCTCATGTTGTCACAATAAATGACAACTGGCCCATCTGTATCTGATGCATATCATAAAGTAGCTTATGCAACCAAGCTACCTCACATGAAGCCATTGCTACACCCCTGTACTCAGCCTCTGTGCTCGACAAGGCAACTGTAGGCTGTTTCTTGCCGCTCCAAGTGACTGCAGCACTCCCAAAAGAGAACACATATCCACTGGTAGATCGTCTATCAGAAATACTACCAGTCCAATCAGCATCAGTGTATCCATGCAACTGTATGAGAACCCTCTCATAAAATAGTCCATACTGCAATGTGGACTTCACATACCTGAGGATGCATCTAGCCGCATCCAAATGCGGTTTCCTTGGAGCCTGCATAAACTAACTTACCAATCCGACAGCATAGCTCAAATCTGGCCTGGTAATAGTCATATAAATCAAACTTTCTACTATGCATCTATACATAGTAGGGTCTTCCAGAAGCTCACCTACATCTACGCTCAGCTTCACATTCTGCTCCAAAGGAACTGAAATAGGCTTACAGCATGTCATCCCATATTTGGACAGCATGTCCAATCCATACTGCCTCTGCAAGAGCCGTATCCCACTTAGTGATCTAATCACCTCAATGCCCAAGAAATAACAAAGCTCTCCCAAATCCTTCATCTCAAACTTCTGCTTCAATAGCATTTTCACATGAAGGATATCTTCATCACTATCACCTGTGATGATCAAATCATCAACATAAATGACAAGCAACATAATACCTTTCTCTGTTTTTCTCACATAAAGTGAGAAATCTACCTTGGAAATCTGAAAGCCAATAGTGACAAGATACTGTCCTATCTTATCATACCATGCTCTAGGTGCTTGCTTCAAGCCATACAAGGCTTTCTTCAACCTGCAAACAAACTCAGGATGAACAGCATGAACATAACTTGGTGGCTGCTCCATAAAGACCTCTTCTTGCAAATCACCATGCAAGAAGGCATTCTTTACATCCATCTGATGTAAAGACCATCCCTTTGATGCAGCCATAGCAATGACTGCTCTTACAGTTGCCATCCTTGCAACCGGACTGAATGTTTCTTCATAATCAATGCCATATGTTTGTGCATAGCCCTTGACAACTAATCTTGCCTTGTATCTATTCACAGAACCATCTGCATTGTGCTTCACCTTATAAACCCACTTACAGCCAATTGCATTCTTGTCTTTAGGCAAAGGCACCAATTCCCATGTAGCATTTGCTTCCAAGGCATCCATTTCTTCATCCATGGCTTTCTCCCATTTTTCTTTTCCCATGGCTTGCTCAAAAGAAGTGGGTTCTGGTTCCTGTATCACTTTGACCATATAGGCATAGTGAATGGCTATAAATCCATCATATTTCAGCCTATCCACAGGATACCTAGCTCTGGTAGACCTGTGCAAAATAGGCTTACTTCTAGGTGCTCTCAAAACATCCCTGGTCTTCCTTACTCCAGGTGTAACAATAGAAGGAATACCCAACTCATCATCAATGCTCTGTTCTGAGCCACTGGATTCACCATCCACATAAGAGTGACCTGCATTCACATCAAACATGGGCTGATCTACCTTCTCTTTTCCTTTTCGTGATACCTGCATACCACTATCTGCATTGCTTTGAGGAGATTCTCCTGATCTCAATCTACCTGTCCATGGTGAAGTATGTGAACCATTGCTAGAGGACACTGCAGGTCCACTAATATTTTGTGATTGCTACTGTGAATTCTGTGCAGCATTACCATTTTGTGCATCTACATCATCAATCACATTTACTGGCTTATACCAGCTACTCATCTCATCAAAAACAACATCTCTGCTCACTGTAAACTTACGAGTAGAAGGGTTATAGCATCTATACCCTTTCTGCTATAGAGAATAACCAATAAAGATGCACTTCTCAGCTTTTGGATCCAGCTTGGACCTCAACTCATCTGGCACATGAACATAGGCAATGCAATCAAAAATTTTCAAATGAGAAATATCTGGTTTCCTACCAGTATACATCTCCTCTGGCATCATGTCATGTATTGCTACAGTGGGAGTCATGTTCATTATGTAAACTGCTGTAGCAACTGCTTCAGCCCAATAATAATCTGGTAGGTCTTTTTCATTTAGCATGGCCCGAGATACCTCTCCAATATGCCTGTTTTTCCTTTCTGCAAGTCCATTTTGCTGTGGGATATGACTGCATGAATATTGCTACTTTATGCCATGCTCCTGTAGGAACCTTGCAAACTCATTTGAGAGGTACTCTCCCCCTCCATCTGACCTTAGGCATTTTATTTGCAGGCCTGTTTCTTTTTCAACCATAGCTTTAAAAGCTTTCAAATGCCCAAACACTTCACTTTTCTTTTTCATAAAATATACCCAAACTTTTCTACTGTAGTCATTAATAAAAGTGACAAAATAATGACAGCCTCCAATAGATGCAGCTTTAGTAGTCCACACATCAGAGTGGATTAATTCCAATGGCTTCTTACTCTCTTGAACATGTCTAGGAAATGGTTTGCTTGCCTGTTTTCCAAATTGACAGGCTTCACATACCTTATGCATTTCTGCAACCTTGAATTTAGGCAATCCTACAACAATATTTTGGGCCTGCATTGATTTAAGTCGCTATATATTAACATGACCAATGTGTTTATGCCAGATATCAATATATACAACTACACCGGTCCCATGTGCAAACATTGCTGCACTCAATTCAGGCATGTCTGCATCCAACGTAAACATCCTGCCCTTCTTCTTTCCTTTTGCTATCAAGTGACCGTTATTTTTCATATCCTAAACAAAGCATCCATGAGGATTAAATCTGACCTGCAAGCCCTGCTCAACCATTTGACCAATAGAAACCAGGTTCTTGGTGATGTTCGGGACATGAAATACATCAGACAGGTATTTCTTTTTCCCATCCTGCATAGACAAAGGAATTTTACCAATCTGCACAATAGGATGTGCAGTATCATCACCAGTCTCCACAAATCCTGGTCTTTCTATTTTCCTTGCATCCTGCATCCTGCATCCATTCTGTATGACCTGTCATGTGGTTTGATGCACCTGAGTTAACATACCACACATCATTGCTTTCTTCTGCACTTGTCACAGAATTGGTCATGTGCTGCACCATAAATAGATGCTCGTTTCTGTCATCACCCTATCTACTAGAAGATGCATAATTCCCTTGCTGCAATTTTCCATTCATGATGTCATTCTGCTTTTTATAGCAGTCTTTAGCCATATGACCCATTTTACCACAATAGTAGCATTCAACATTGTTGTTTGCATTTTGGCCTCTCTGCCATCCACCACGACCTCTTTGGCTCCCCCTGCCTCTAGAGTTACCACGTCCTCCTCCATAGGACTGGTTTTCTTGAGTTTGCTGCATATTCTAATTTCTACCATGGCCTCCAGATCGGCCTCCTCTACCTCTGCCTCTACCTCTTCCAGCATTTGAGTAGAAGACAGTTTCTTTTAAAGTTCCTCCTGAAGAAGATGCACCACCATTTCTCTGCTCTTCAGAAATTAGAAGAGCAAACAACTCCTCAAAATTAGGAAATTTTTCACGGACGGCCGTCGGCAATGGATGTCCAGAATTGTGCATAATCCTTTCCTAGACCATTCAAGGTCACAGAAACTAAATCATCATCTTCCACTGGTGACCCAATGGAAGCAAGTGCATCTGCAATTTTCTTCACCTTCATGTGGTCATTGATGCTCATATTTTTTCTCTGCACATTGTGCGACTCCTGCTTCTGCATTTTCCTGGCTTGCGTATTTGTGCTGTTACATTTTTGCCAAAGTATCCCATGCCTCCTTTAGCGTACTTGCATCCTGAATATGCACAATCATAGAATCTGAAATAGTGATAGACAGCCAGTACATAACTTTTCTGGCTCTCTCATGCCATCCTTTAAATGCCTGCATTTCCTGCTAATTGGGAACATTAGGAAGAATTGGTTCTTCTTCATTTCCTGTAATGAACTCCCAATAGCCTTTTCCCATAAGGAAATTCGTCATTCTAAACTTTCATGCTTGGAAGTTGTTCTTGTCAAGCTTTTCAGTGACAATCTGTGAAAGAGAATCAGACACCATTATAGAACACTACAAAATATTCTGTCATTGCAAAAAACATAGCTTCTGTCTCACAAGGGCAAATCTGCAAAACTGACGAAAGTGGTATTTGACCACACAGTCACTTCCTAGTGACGATTTTGCATCAACAGGCAATAAGGACAATTCTATAACTCCCAACATCTTTGCACATAGGCATACAATACAATTTCTGTGGCAACTTTTCACCGACCTGTAGAACAGTGGTCGCACAGCAAAAACAGGGCCTTTTTCTCAGTGCTTGCAGAGAACTTCCGCCTCCAAAACGGGCCCCGAAATGGCCTCGAATCAGAAAAATAAAGTCACCAAGGGCTTTGCCCTATCTCGTAGCATATACTGCCCTCTCGCCACACCGCGAAGGGCGTCTCAATCTGAGACAATGCACTCTTGCACTTTCCGGCTGTGCTACCTACAGAGATTTGCTCCCAAACTCGAAAAAGGAAAGCAACACTGGTCCTCTTACTAGGACACCACGAACTTGGTTTGCTTTCTTGAGCTCTTTACCATGAACCAGGGTCTGTTGATACCATGTGAAGATAGTGGGAGAGAAGGAAGGAGTCTCACTTGCGGCTTTCTCACATACACAATGGGGGAATACACACAAAGGTGGAGGCTGAAAATAGTTTTCCTCTTCTTAGTTGTGAAAGCCAAAAGAACTCTAGTACATAGAAATTAAAGAACCCTATATGTGGGTCTCAAACCAAACTCAGCTAACTAAGGTGGCATACTAATTGAGCTAGGAACTAGAGTACATAAGGATAGCTGTCATCCAGCTATTATTCATGGGCAGTGTACCAACCGCATTTGCAGCTAACAAGTCGGTGACATAAATGCACAATGGTCACCCTGGCATATCATGAGTGGAGCTCAATATTTCAACACTGCTTTGGTTCTACCTTCTGCTTGCATCGATACAGCTGTGGTTCTTCTTCCTATTCTGTTGGTGCGCATTTACTTTCGTTCTGTGTTCATCGGTGCAAATTCGCAGGGCATGCATGTTGCATTTACCTACGTTCTATGTTCCTTCTTCCCGTCGAAGCAATCTCCAAGAGTATTGTGGTTCATGAGTTTCCTCAGTTGCATCTTGGGTCTTTTGCAATACTGTAGGGTCCTTTCTTTGCGCGAAACAGAAAATTTGGCAACGCTTTGTTGTTTTTGTTTACCTTAGTATGGCGTTGTAAATGGTATGCATGGTTTTCCACGTGTTGTCGTCTCTTTCGTACGCTAATCATATACTCTCCCCGTTCATGTTTTGACTCTCCTGATTCCTACACCTCCACTTCTGGTAAACTGACAAACATCTCCCTTCTATTTTATCTCCCTTTCTGCAAAGTTGACGAACCATCCATCTGTGCCTGCGTACCTTCTTTCTCTACTAATTGCCGTGCCTCCTTTTTCTTAATTTTTGCACCTCCACTTCTGCTAAACTGACGAAGATATTTCTTCTAGCTTACCTTCCCTTTTGCAAAACTGGCGAACATTCCTCCTGTGCCTACCTCCCTTCTTTCTCTGCTGTGCTTCCTATTTCTTATAATTTTGTGTCCCATATCTCCTTTGCCTTCTAATTTCCCTGCGTCTTATTTTAACGTAATTCGGGTGTGTAGTAATGTATTGTTCATCGAAAACTGAATGACGCATCAAATCTTCATAAAATATGCTTAATCTGATTGAAAATGTACGCTGTGTTTATTTTGTTGCATTTTTCTATTGAGAGAGTAGATTATTTTAATTCTCTGTTTTATTGAAACGTTGGGACCACCCAAGTACTCCACATATTAAATACATATGTCTTTGTTATTTTGCATGGACTTGTGTCAATAATGTACTGTTATTTGAGATTCATATGAATCTGTAACTTTTGTAAATTTTATTTCCAAGAAAACTGTGTTGATTAGATAATGTTTGATAGGATTTCATGCTACATCCGCATGCTCGTTTGCTGAAAAGAATGCATCTCCTCTCAACAACAAAACAACAAACTTCTTTACTATCATCTTATGACTACTACTTATCGTTGAGAAAGCTAAATGACGAACAACGTTTAATTCTTGAAGACACAATGTTGAAAAAAAGGTGTGATCCTACAATCCCACACCATCTCTTTTTGACAGGAAATGCCGGAACGGGTAAAACATTTGTCTTGCTACTCATTCCCATCCCCCTCCCCTGCGTTCAGCCTCCCCTCCCTCTCCCTCCAGTCAGCCGTGGTTGGGAGCTACAGCTTTGCCTGCTCTTTATCGCAGCCTCAGGAGAGCAGAAGCTTCTGGAGAGCAAAAGCTTCTCCAAGAAGCTATGGAATCTTCTTCTGCATCGCGCGGCCAATTGATTGCCTATGAAGCCTTGCCTTCGTTAAATTTTTGGAACCATTCCCCCGCGCGCTACACAAATTAATTAATTCTGCCATTTTCCTCGTTTTCGGGGAGGGGCGGCGGAGGGGCAATCGGCTTACGCATTACCTTGACTTTCTGCTACTGCTACTCCTTTCTTTTCTAGACCGCCCAACGACTTTGATGAGGGAACATGATCGTCAAACCGCGTGAGTGCAGCGAACAGGCATCATCCATGTCATCTTCATCGAAACCTCCTCAGCCCAAAACACACACAACCCCTCAGGCCTTATTGGTGGCCAAAACACTCAACTCCTTCTTGACTGGACGATGTTGGATTTGTGTGAAAAACCCACCAATTTCATGCTCCTAGAAAGCGCCTTCCAGAGTTGCTTTGCTGTGTTTGTCGCTCACATTCTTGCTGGAGCAGTTGATGCCGACCTTGATGGAGGCAACATTGCTGCTAAGCTCTCATGGCTCCTCCGATACTTCAATCCCGTCAACCTCTCCTGGCGTTACTACTCCATCTTTGCTTACCGCTTTTTGGCCAGAGATTGGAGTGAAAAGCAGTTAGCACTCATAAATTATGAGGCCTACCCTTACAGACCTCCTATACCTTATGTAGTAGGAGAGAGGATCGAAGATTATTGTGTGAGGAAGCTGAAAATCTCCGGTGTCATAAGCTCCCAAGGTCTGCTGTCCATCGTCGCTGCATATCAGGGAGCGATGGCCGTTCAATTCACCGTCTCGTATAATGTTGGGTTCTTGCCGAACATTTCGAAGCCCATAGCAGTCTTGGGTCTGATTCGAGTGATTGTGTCCAATTGGATCGCCAGCAAAGTGTATGTGGAGCCTCATCCATACCCTGCAGAAATGGACGACGTTGGTTACAAATCTAATCGGTATGTGACCTTCGGATGGGTCGCGATCCTGCTGATTCTGGTGATATTGTCTTTGTGGCCATTCATTGGGTATTTTGAGTCTAACAGCTATATGGATCTTAGCATGGAAGTTCTGTACCAGTATGAGGCGATCTCAATATTCCTATTTCATGTGGTCTTACTTTCGCATGGTCCTGGTGGACTCGCAAACCGAATTCTCTATTTTGATCATTGGGCTTACAAAGTACAAACGCTTGGCTTTGGCCTCCTTCTCGGGGCGACGCTATCCATCGGTATTGTAGATTTTGTAATACACAATTACTACAGATCTTGTGAATAGTTCCCAGAACTTATTCAGAAACCAGACGACATACGACATATCGAGAATTCATATGGTTTGTGCTCTACCTGTCAGCCAAAGAATTTGTACATTGTATTCTTACTCTCTCCCCCCTGCCCTATTCTTACCTTTAATAAGAAGTGCCCTAACCCGTCTACGACGGGCTAGATACCCAACTCTTGAAAGCATTTCTAGTAACAAACATTCATCTCTCTCTCTCTCTCTCTCTCTCTCTCTCTCCATCTATATGCTTAAGATAATACTTTTGTAATCAAATGACAATGAATCCTTTGGGGTGCCTTTAACTCATAAACTCCACGATTACATTTAAGGCCCCATCGTATTCTCTACTTATAGATAAAGAATTCTTGAATCAAGAATTTGGCCCAAAAAATTTCTGAGGAGAACTTATGTTTACAATTCTTAAAATCATGGAGGTAGTGCTTTGGAGTGCCTCATTAGGGAGAAGGTTCTTGGTTGCTTGAAGCTACAATGTAATCATACCTGTGAATAGACGGTTATACCGGTGATGATGAGAAGGAAATCATATATGGTACATTTGCGTGTGCCAAAGCATGTACAATTAAGATTGAAACCTGTGATGCTTGTGGTGACGAAAGTCCCCATCTGCTCCAAAGGCAATCCACCCTGAGCTCGCTTCTCCTTTATGTCCATCTGCGGCGGCGACAGCCGCACCTCCGCTGCTGCATGCGAACATGAGAGTCACCTAAACTGTGAGCATGGGAAATAGCTGATCATCTTGCATAACGTAGGCCAAAAGCTTCTTCATCCTGCTCGTACTAATCTGCCAAATGCAATTTTATATCAGAGAAGGAACCCAGAAATAATGGCCAATGGATTTTTTGCATCGATGGCGCGTGGAGCAATTGAAAATCCTCCACCATCCCTGTTGCACCCCCACCCCTTACACTGCCCCGCACCATATCTCTAGACCTTTTTCAATGTCCTTTTGTATCATATAAAAGCAAATCTCAAAGTTTAGCGTCACCACACAAGCTGTATTGCTGTATCTTTTTGAAGATGTAGATTGCCTCTCTGGTTGGGACGGAGAAGTCATTCATGAAGCGTAGAGTCTCTCTGAGATGCTCGTATGTTTCATCCGCAGAAGGTTACAGGAAGATCTGCTCGATGGCCTAAGGCCAATGCTGCATCATCCACCGAATCACACAGCCAGGAATGAATGAATTGCCTGGATCCTTGAGTCAATTGCTCCAGAATCGGCATTGTGCATAGATCGTGGTGGACGTTCGGGATATGTCTGGCCATTGCATGTCGGATCACTTGGAAGAAAGGTGCATGTCGATCAACAGTAACCTCTGGTGCTCCTTTGATTGATTGCACTATACGTGAAGGGAAGTACTCTACACGAGATGTGTGGGAGCAGTTGCGTGCGGGGTAAATCTCTTCCAGGATAGTAAAGATGCGAAGCGAAATGCACATGTTGATTCTTCAAACGGGCTGGAACCAGCTGGATACCAGTACAAAGTCCCATCAGCCTTGTACTTTACCTCCCAAACACACTTGGTGCACTAATAACCTTTCTATTAGGTGGTCGATCTACTAGCTCCCAAGTTTCATTCTTCATGATGTTGTCATATTCTACTTGCATAGCGTTTTTCCAATCTCGGTCTCCAAGTGCTTCCTCCAAACTCACAGGCTTCTTTACTTCTACAATAATCTTAGCCATCAAGGCCATATTGACTATGTGAGCACAAGCCCTCCTTTGCTCCTTGATTCTCTGAGACAGCCTCGGTTCGTTTTCATGCTACTCAATAGACATAGGCATCTGGTTATCATGGTCATAGAGCTGCCTTACCCATCGCGGCAATGGCTTTTCCAGTGGTGTAACAACAGGTTGGTGACTTATACCTTCATCATCTGATATTTCCTCCTCCTTTATAGCTCCTGGGATAGGTCCATAGTGAATTACCTCTTTGCTTGATGATAAAGTGGAAGAGCTCTTCTCTGCCTCCACTACATGTGGCTGCTCCCTAAACACCACATCACGGCTCGCTATGATCTTCTTTGCCTCTCAGTCATACAACTTATAGGCTTTCTTCTCATCACAATAGCCTCAAAAGATACATTTGGTGCTTTTTGGTTGTAGCTTGTTTCTCTCTTTGTCTGGTACATGCGCATAGCATTCACACCCAAACATTTTAAAATGGGAGATAGACGGCTTCTTACTACTGTAAGCCTCATGTGGTGTTTTACCTTTGAGTGCCTTTGTATAGGTGCGATTAAGGATGTAAACCATAGTATTGACAGCCTCAGCCCAAAAGTGGTTTAGCAGTCCAGCATCTTTCAACATACACCTCCCCATCTCCACGGTGGTCCACATTCAGCATTCAATAATAAAATTTTGCTGAGCCGTATGTGATGTCATCATTTGTCGCTTGATCCCTTTGCTCTTGCCAAAATCTCTAAACTCTATAGAAACAAACTCACCACCACCATTCGATCTAATTTTCTTCACTTTTCTCCTTGATTCATTTTCAACAAGCTATAGCCATTCTTTAAATTTACCAAAAGCTTGAGCCTTTTCGCAAAGAAAGTACACCCACATCTTCCTACTATAGTCGTCGACAATCAATAAAAAATAGGAAGATCTCCCCAAGGCCTATGTAGGCATCTTATTGCACAAGTCAACATGCAGCAACTCTAGAGGAGCGTTTGCTCTATTCTTGCTTTCTTGTGGGAATGCCTTTCTTTGTTGCTTGCCCATCATGCAAGCTTTACACGGTTCTTTGATTTCAGTGACTATAGGTAAGTGAGCAAGCATACCTTGCTTCTGCATCTCCTTCAGCACTGCAAATCCGATGTGGCCAAATCTTTCGTGCCAAAGTCTACTTGTGCCCACTCCAGTGGTGGTAAGAGCACTTAGCTCATACAGGTTGTTCCTCCTTACTCTTGTGCCAACAAGATTGCCTGCACTATCCAGAATTTTTGCTCATGTCTTGTTGAACCTCACCTCATGGTCAAGGTCACTTATGGAAGCAACTGATAGCAAATTTCTCTTGATTTGTGGAACATATAGCACATTAGATAGGTTCTTAACATCTCCATTTACAGAAACAAATGAAACCATACCTATACCCTCAACAGGGCATTTTGCATTATTACCAACCGTCACGGTGATGGGTTCTTGTAGAGGCTGCATGGAACAATATAGACCCTTCTTGCAAGTCATGTGACTGGAGGCACCACTATCCAATACCCATGAATCAGTGGTTGAAGCTTCTTGAACTGAGTAACACTCTTCCTCAATGGCCAAAAATAGATCCAACTCTGCTTCCACTCTGTTAGCTATCTCTTTTCCCTTATCTGTCTTCTTCAAGGTACCATTCTTTTCATCTTCTTTCTTGACTCGGCAATCTGCAATCACATGGCCCTTCTTCTTGCAGTAGAAGCATTCTCCCTAAAACTTCTTCTTGCCGCCCTTCTTCTCTTTATCACCACTAGTAGAGGACTCACCTTTGGTGGAGGAACCACCTTTGCCTTTCACACTGGTAGAGAATGCAGCATCCCCATTGCTGCCTCCATCTCGAGCTTTAAGCCTCAATTCCTCCTCCATAAGTAAAGCACAAAACTCCTCAAATGACAATGGTTGGGGTCTCGCCTGAGTGTTAAGTGCTATTACCAATCCATCAAACCTTGGTGGATATATCCGGAGACACCATCGAGCTAGCTCTTTGCTAGTTTTTTGTATCCTAGCACCAGCCATCTAGTCATGCAAATTTTTAATTCGAGTTATGAACACCTCTGCTATCTCTCCTTCATTAAACTTCTCAGATGTGCTACGAGCTGATTCTCCAAGTTCTAGATCCTTGTCTGATTCCACATCTCATACTGATCTTCAATATGTTCTAGGCCACAGTTGCCTTAGATGTATGTTGAATAAAGGTCAAAACACTATTAGTATTACTTGTAACCAGGGCACATAGAGCATTTGTGTTCCTACGTTTCCAAGCTCGTAGAAGGTTAGCATTAGGAGGTATTGTACTCCCCGGATTTACTGGGTTGGGGGTTCCTTGTGGTTCTAGGTCAGTCCCCAGTACTGTCTCTAGAAGCTCATATGAATCTAGAATATTAGTAATTTTAAACTTCCACAAAGTGTAGCTCATATGAAGGCTAGTGGGGGAATCCTCAACGCCTGGATTGTTGGTGAAGTTGGTGTAGCTGTAGTTGTTGAACTTGAGCCGCTTCCTATTGCCAGCACTCCGTATGCTATTGAAGCCCTTGCCTCTCTTCTACTCCGTATGCTATTGAAGCCCTTGCCTCTCTTCTACTCTTCGATCCTTAGAGCTGCCTGGGCTCTAATACCATGTTAAATTACACGGCACAGCGGAATAGAAACTGAACAAAGAATAGAGAGTACACACCAAACTGGAGATGAACAAAATTTTCCTTCAATACTGATGTAGTATAGATGATAGCTCCATCCACCCGTGTGCTCCCACAGTGGAGCTTAGATGGTGATCTAGACAGATACTAGGTGAAGAGCTACCAGTTGGAAGATCTCTGCTAGAAGATCTGATCTGGTACAATGGACTGGGGAGGTCACCTCTTTATAGCTATGATGGTGGTAGTCGGACAACGTAGTCAGTGGAACTGACCAGTCAACCTAGTCGGTAAAGCCGACCAATCAACCTAGTTGGTGGAACCGACTAGTTGTCCATGGAACCGACTAGTCATGGAACGAGAGCAAGGGGCTCCCACACAATCACCTTTCTACCATCAATGGTCTCATTGTGATAAACCTCATCTGACATGCAAGTCAGGATCCCCATCTAGTGTCATGGGCTCACACATGGCTTCTTCTCATATGGGGACGGGGAAGAAGAGGGAGAACTAGAGGCCGGTGAACTAGAGGATCAAGTTTTAGGTATACATACAATAGGGGATGATGATGTAGGTGATCAATTATATGTAAGCATTGAGATAAACATATTTGGCATGCAAGACTTGGCTCAAGATGAAGCCATCGATGTAAATGCTACTAATTCATAGTTTTGACATAAACAAGACTTCTTATGTATAATTTGGCCCTCACATTTTTATAGTGACATTTTGTACATTAATATGTTTATTAATTAAGTTCACTATCGATATATGAGTGTTTTGATCTCAAATTTGGTGTACATACTCTTACATTTTTTATCTTTCAAATGACCAAACTTGTGGTCCAAAATTATTTTGGGACCCTTGCAAATATAAAAACATCAGTATGGAAAACTATACCCAGGCATCAATGAAAGCATCACTAAAAGCGTCAGTGCAAGGGTGGTATCAATCCATACATGGCAGTCGCTATATGTGTCAATATAGGCGTCGGTATATACTGATCCCTATACCGACACTCTATCGACATATATATCGACGACCATACCCACTGATATCTGGACATCCACACTAACGCCTTCCCTACTTGCCAACTAGTATCAATGATCTTCGTGCCCGCACCCATGAAGACATCAAAAAGAGGCCCATGTCTTGTAGTGTGTAATAGTGCGAGTTTGCTTTGATGTTTTTGGCAATGCTCCTTTGTGTAGAGTAGGATATGGAATCTCTCACACAAAGAAAGAACGAACAAAACACACACTAAGGTCTCTCTTATGCTCTCTCAATACCTCTTAGAAGAACTACTCTCAAACAATAGATCTCTCCAAGAATAGAACTCTCAAACACTTGGATCTCTCTCTCACCAATGGAAATCTCTCACATGAAGAAGAAGACATTTATGAATGAAATATCTCTTGAAGGAAATTCTCTCTTACAACAGCTCTCACTCAAAGGTCTCACAAATATTAGAGAGGAGATGCCTTGAAGGAGGATTTATTGCCTCAACAACATGCAAGGGCTTGTGAGTACCATTGGCTCTAATACCATGATAGAGAAACTGAGAGAGGGACTCGGGGGGGTCAGTCATCATATGTAACCCTATCACGTGAGTTCAACAGAAGGATATTTTTAATATCTAAATTTTACAAAAATTAATTTACATAAGGGAGTATTTAAATTGATTTTGGGAAAAATTTACAGATTTATATAGAAAAAGCATACATTTTATTAATGGAAAAATTATAGATAAGGGATTTTACAAATAGGCCTTGAACACACGTGATATTGAGGGTTTATACACAGTGACCCCCCTGAGGAGAGGGAGAGAGAGGAGTGCACAAGAGATTGACTAACTGTACACTAACTTGTATTCCATGGAAAGTGAGAATATATACATGGACCCCTTAGGGTTAGGGTTAGGGTTAGGATTAGGGTTAGGTTTAGGGCTAGGGTTAGGGTTAGGGCTAGGGCTAGGGCTAGGGCTAGGGCTAGGGCTAGGGCTAGGGTTAAGGTTAGGGTTAGGGTTAGGGCTAGGGCTAGGGTGATCCTAACCCCAATGCACTAGATATCAAAGCAATCGACCACTCCAACAAAATCACAATGAGCTCTCTCTCTCTCTCTCTCTCTCTCTCTCTCTCTCTCTCTCTCTCTCTCTCTCTCTCTCTCTCTCTCTCTCGGCTTCCTAGGCTGCCTCTAGCCTAGCCCCTCTCCCCCCCTCTCTCTCTCTTTCTCTCTCCTCTCCCAGTCTTGGGCTAAGTTAAGCTTTATGGCTCAAAAATGGGCATCAGCCTTGCAATGGAGCATCTCTCCATGAAACCTAAAACTGTAGCTCCTAACTCAAATCCTTACTATTCAACTCATCCAGCCAATGGGATTGTTAGTGATGTTGGGACAAATTGATGTAATGGGGATTGTACCGAGGGGTACAAGGTCAATATGAGTTTGTATGTCACCATAGGTGGTTAGTGTGACCAAGTTAGGTGGTAGAAGGTTCTATTAGGTGTGATTGAGAGATTCACAAGTCTGATTGAGAGATTAGTGGAGAAATTTGTGGATCTAGAGGTGCTCTCCCTTGGGCAC
This sequence comes from Dipteris shenzhenensis, assembly GCF_047967505.1. Lineage (NCBI taxonomy): Eukaryota > Viridiplantae > Streptophyta > Polypodiopsida > Gleicheniales > Dipteridaceae > Dipteris > Dipteris shenzhenensis. Next base: position 17,349,395 of record NC_141619.1, read on the forward strand.
ATGTGTTGTATCAGTTGCCTTCATAAGGGCACTTCTACTCATGAATAAACAAGTATTTTTCTTCATTGTTGGTACACTGCTTCCATCACTACTCCATCATATGGTATCAAAGCCACTCCATCCTCCTTGAGTCTCCATGCCATTTAGCCACATCAGCATCTTCCTCTTCACCTCAACCTTCTTGCTCCATTCTTCCCTTTTCTTCCTGACTTTTGCTTAAGAAAGTTCTCCTTATTCTCTATGCATTTCCCATGTCCTCTGAGCCCAAGCATCCTCATGAAGGGAAAAACGTCTGGCTAGGAGGAATTATGAAATGCTTGCGTTCTTTGCTCATGCTGACACAAAGATCAATCTACACCATTTGACAAAAGGTGACCTACTAAAATGTTACAAAGAAAATTGGAGAACCTAATTGTTTGAACATTGCAAACAAATTTCTTTTTAAGCATTACTTATAGACTACTGGTGTGCACAAATCATGGTACTTGATCTTGATTGTAGGAGTCTCTCGAATGTGTGTGTCTTGCAAATTATCCTTTGCTTGGATTACCCTTCCTTTAATTTGACCTTTTTTGCATGCAAACCCATGTTGAAGAGGCTACTTGCCATAGTACAATTTTCCTTGTTTTGAAGAACAAGGTTTTTATGGACAAAGTGAAGTGGCTATCTTGATTTGTTAGCTCCCATCTAGCCACGTCATGGGAAGATGTTTGGGGAGGCATGTGTAGCTACACAAGTGTCCAAGGATAATTTATTGAATGCCAACTCCTCACAAAATAAGTCCTTGAATATGCTCAGTGGTGGTGAAAATCCCTTTGGTAGAGAAACAATTATCGGCTTGTCCACGAATTCAACAACTTGTTGACTTGTATATACTCCATGTTACTAGTGCATCAATTGCTACATGGTCTTGCAAAGTTTGGTTGTTTGTTTGGTAGCTTCTTGTCCTTATTCAATTACATGTAAGTTTGATTTGTGCTCCATCCAAAGGGGGTTTAACTCCACCTTGTTCTTTGTAGAGAGGGCTATCAAGTAGTTCATGCAATGCATTCAATGTTAAGGTGGGCCAAACCAAGCCACTCATGTAATTATGGGTGTACTACAACTTGCACTTTTTCACAGTTGTGAAAGCTGCATATCTATCAAGAATCAAGGGAGCATGTGCTATGCTCTATTGTCATTATCAAAGACTTTAACAATGCTTCCATGTAGTCAAAGTTGGCCTTTGGAGGACAGCTCATGGATTTGAGTAAAAGGGATTCTAATCACCACCAAATATGCTTCAACATTGTTTAGTGCATCCATGGTCTTTGATGCCATGGCCATGTTTTTCACACAAAGCATTGCATTTTATTTTGGTTAATTTGCTTTAAGAAAAATGAATAAATGCCTCTTTTTTATGTGGGAAAGTTGTCATGCAACAGACATGCTCTAGTAAAAAGTGTTAGATATGCTCAATGCCCCACCCCTCTAGTAACCACCAGTGGTCCAAGCTGCTCAAGTTGTAAGGCCCCCATATGAGGAGAAGCCATGTGTGAGCCCGAGACACTGGATGGATCCTAACTTGCATGTCAGATGAGGTCTATCAATGAGATTGTTGATGGTAGAAAGGTGATTGTGTGGGAGCCCCTTATTCTTGTTGGGGCCTGGGGGCTAGCTGGCCCCCAGCTAGGGGGTCCCAGGCATTGGCCCCCTTGGTGGGGTTTCGAGGGTGGGAGCCCCCGAGGCGATGGCATAATTCCATGGACGACTAGTCGGTTCCACCGACTAGGTTAACTGGTCGGCTCTACTGACTAGGTTGATTGGTCAACTCCACCGACTAACTTGATCTGACTATCGCCCTCATAGCTATAAAGTGGCAACCTCCCCAGTCCATTGTATCAGATCAGTTCGTATCATATCAAATCTTCCAGCTAGTAGCTCTTCACCTAGTATCTGTCTAGATCACCATCTAAGCTCCATTGTGGGAGCACATGGGTAGATAGAGCCATCATCTGTATTACATCAATATTGAAGGAAAATTTTGTTTCTCTCCAGTTTGTTGTGTACTCTCTATTCTTTGTTCAGTTTCTATTCCGTTGCTAGCTTTTATGCCCTGTTTCATCCGTATATACTGACTCTATGCCCTGTTCCATTGGTATATACCAACCTTTAAGGGATATGTAGTCGGTATATACTGATGAAATAGCATCAGTATATACAGACTCTGGGAGCTAAAATGCAAAACCCGTGTGTCATCATCCCTCACAATTCTATTGTGGTTGGAAAAGCAAAAACCTCTCCTCCTTCCTCACCTTTGGTGACCTCACCTTCCTCCAACCTCTTCCCCACACTCCTCACCCCTACCCAACCCCTCTCCCAACATTTATGCTCCCTCTCCACCCTTCTCCCTCTCTACTCATGTGAAAGGATGTTTTCCAAGAAGGTGTGTCTATTTAAACAATGTGGGTTTTTTCTTTCCCCCATTTCATTTTGTGAGTGTTGAAGCATGTTTCTCCTTGCATTGCTAAGCCCATGTGCTCATTTTCATGCTTGATTTTTAGAGTTGGACTAAAAATGAGATTTTGTTAAAGAAAGAAGGCTCACCTCTTCTTTTTTTTGTATTTCTCTACTTTCCCTTCCTCCACTTTCACTTTCCCTTCCTTTTTCTAAAGTTTCTCTCCTCCTTTCCTTTCCTTTCCTTTTCTTTCTTTAAAGGAAGAAACAATACACAAAAAATAATCATGAAAGAGAAGAGTATGAAAGCTATACCTATTGTTTTTGTACTTTCTCCTTGTTTGTAGGCTTCTCTTTGTCTCCTCAACCCATACCCTTTGGAATGTTGCTTCTCCAAACTCCTCCTTTCACTAATTAGTTTTCTTAAAATGGTATGTTTCCTCTTTTTTATAGGGCTAGGACACAAAATACCTCCTCTTTCGAGCGGGATTATCCGATGCCGGGACATATCATTTCTAGGTAAGATTACCATGTAAGTCAGTATTGCTACCTTTAATTAATCAAAATTCGGGCCAACCACCACAGTGGCTCTCACCTTGATAGTGGTCATTTAATTCCATTCCCTTAACCATTTTGTCTTCTATCCCTCTTGACCGTTTCGTTCTCCCTTGCAATCGGACTGTAAACTCAAGCCTCCACTATTCCATTTCCGTTCTCTAACTGAGCAAATGCCTATAAATTGAGGTTGCTAGTCATAGACATGATGCAAGAAATGTTACTCAAAGTCTTTGTGAAATCACTGTCTAAATCAATTGTCTAAATCAATTGTAGAACACTATCTGTATCAAATGCAATCTGAATTGTCAGTGAAGATAGAATGATAATATATAATCCAATCTATTTATGGCTTGTGGCAAATGATGCCAGGAATAGCCAAGAGGCTTTCCAAGGCTAGAATGATATGCACAATGCCAGAAAATATCCAAAATAGGCTTTACAATGATGGCATGTGTGTGTAAAAATCAAATTATGTGCAATGTGCCCATTGAACAATCGATCAATTCTTTTCCTATTTTTCTTTTCGTGATTGCACTGGCTTGCAGCTATTGCCTTAAGCGCTAGCTGCAGTGATGGGCATAGGAACTCTTATTCTCTCTTCTCCCCTCTTCTCCCCTCTTCTCCTCTCTTCTCCCCTCTCTTATTTCCTCTCCTTCCTCTTTCTTCTCCTCTCTTTTCCTACTTGTAGTGTTATTAGCAATAGATTGTATAGTGTATCTTCCATGTGAGTATTGTTTACTATACATCATCACAAGGAACTTGGCGGACAATTCATGGTGTTTACAAAGAAGTTGTATTAATTGTGCCTCGTGTTCTTGTATATACAATGTGTACATACGTTTCTTATTCATTGTAACCAAAGAAGTAATTGAGTATGGATGGTTGGACTCATCAAACGAGGATGTGACTTTTTTATGTTGCATTCAAGCCCCCTTGAGAAATTCATATCGTTTGTCCCCATTAAAGGACATCAAAGTGAATGAGTCATTGAACACATTAGCAAAACACATTAAGTAGCCATGCAATAGTGAACATGAGGTCAAAGAGTTTACAACAATATATGCTATGTCATGCTCTATTAAAGAATTGCCTTGCTTGCAGCTACATGTTGAGGTCAATGAAGACATAAATCTTGATGTATATTTCACCTTTTGAATGAATGTATGGAATTTCTTAGTGGAAGTAGGAGAGGGTAGTCAAATTAATGCTTTCACTTTGTCAAGATCAAGCTCTATCACATTCTCTAACACAAGATGCCCAAGAAGTTGAATTCTGGGCTGAGCAATAAAACATTTCTTTGGGTTTAGCTATCCACCCCCCAAGTCCACCATTGATATACCAGCTCCAGCTTTCCACAATGCTCCTTCCTTGAAATGAAAACACAAATATCATCCAAGAAAACTGCAACAAACTGATCAAGAGAAAGAGCAAGTACCTCATTGAAATAGTGTTGGTAAACGGACGAAAATAAATTTAAAAAAGTATGCACAATCTTAGATATAAAGTCTTTTACCTATGGTGTATTCTATCTTAGGCATGTTTAGAATGATTGAACATAAGTTGAAAACAAAAAGCAGGGAGCTAAATAACCCGTTTTTCTTTTAGTTTCAAAAGAGATTTTAATTGAGTATGCATGTGCTTTCTAAGTTTATGAATAGAATTTTGAATCTTTACAGGAATGGATAAGTGTAAGAGGCTCATTTAGTTTTTTATGTTTTAATTAATTCATTCTGTGTATGAATTCTTTCTTTCATTATTACATGAGAGAGAGAGAGAGAGAGAGAGAGATTTTATTCCTGTTTGTTGGTCAATTTTGTTTCTTCATTTACTTGTTTATTCTTGCTTATTCTCCTTCTTTCTTTTTTCTTTTTCTTGTTTTCTTTCTCTTTTGTTTATTTGACATATTTTAGTAACCACTGGGTTTTCCCAAGTCTCTGTGGGTCTTAGAAACGCAGTATAGCTGCTTATTCTTGGGCATTGATGACGACATGAGTGTTGCTTTGCTTGCTAAGCATGTCTTCCTTTTGTTTTTTAATTTTTTTTCTTCTTCATTTTCTCTTTTATTTTCTTTGTAGAGTTTTGGAATTTAGAACCAAAAAAAAAATCTAAATTTATACAATTGGATAGATATGGATATTACATTTTGTGTGGCAAATGTTACATTAATATATATATATATTAACGTAACGTTTGCCACACAAAATGGCACGACTCTAAAAAAAACAAACCCAAGGTGTAACAAATGTTTTCTCCTGATCTTTTGGTCACTTGTCCTTCCTCATCATCGAAATCTTCACTTTTCTCTTTGGTCTGAAATTCTATCTCTTCCTCTTGAGCATCTCTTTCTTCATCCTCATTTAGCTCCACGTGGCTCACCATGTCACAACTCATCTTCTTTCTTGTACTAGTATGTACGATTATCACTCCCTTTTCCCAATTCTAAATAGCACCCTTTTTTCCTAACCAAGGCCTCCCTAGAATCAGTGGATAAACCCCTAGAGTTGTTGGCATAACATGGCAATTGACTTTGCAATGCACATTGAAAACTTCCACATCCAAATCCATTATAATACCCAAATATTCAACTTCAGTATGATTGACCAATCTGATTTTGTATCTAGAGTGAGCTGAAATCTTTAATTCCAGCTTCTCCATACATGATTGTGTGATTACACAAATTTGAGCATCACCATCTATATCTGATTCTCCTAAACCCACACCCTAGTGCCATGCCTCAATTGCTAGACATATGTTGAGCAAGTATTCAATGGACATTACTCCCCTAGGTGGCTCTAAAGCAAGTTTGTTACTAGGATTGACTACCTATTACTCCTCTAGGTGGTTCTAAAGTAACTTTCTTACTAGGATTGACTGCTCATTTCCATTCCCTCTTCAACTTTGGACACATACCCACATCATTTGGCCAAAAGTAATATCTGCATTTTGCTAAACCAAATCATTTACCAAGCTATATTCTACTTGCTCTTCCCCCAAGGTAAATTGATCACTTTGTATTGCATTCTAGGCCTTCTCGTCTTTTTCTTTGCTCATTTTGGAGGCTCAATTTCTGTTTGCTTCCCCTTCTTTGGATTAGGGCCTATTTCTCCATTGCTTTGAGCTCTAGTTCTCTTTGCAACAACCGATATTACTTTTGGAACTTCTATCAGCCCAATCAAGTTCACTACCTTACCTTTCCCTTTATTATCATTTGCATTTGCAGGTATACTAGTAGTACTAGTAGCACTAGGCTGAGAAGGACCTTGAATCTCCACCCCAAATCATTAGCCCTATCATTCAAGTATTGAGGTAGAAGAAACATCTCACTTCCCATATGAGAAGGCATGTCGCAATAGGTGTTGTAGTGGCCCCACTCACCACAATTAAAACAATGCACATTCAAAGCATACATACCTTGACCTCTTCTTCCTTACCATGGTGGCTACCCATTCTAATTCTGTGAAAGTCCAACACCTCTACCTTCATAAGATCCTCTTCCCCTACCTCCACCTATACCACCCAACATATTGCGACTCATATTCTTTACTATTTCAATCACTCATGGAGGTTCTCTTTCAAAGAGTCATTTGTCCCTTTGGCAAGAGAAAGTATTGGTTCTTTCCTGGTAACTAGAGCAACTTCAATGCTAAACTGGTGGATTGTTTGGACTCTCCTTACCCAATTGTGCCAATCTCTTCATCTTCCATTACTTATCTCATGCATACTTTTAAGGCAAGTGAATAGCAATGTGTTGCTGCTAGGCGTGACTTTAGGCTAGACGGGCAATCATTTTTGCATGCTTGTGGTACCCCAACTGAATATTTGAAATAGTTAGTCACATTGTTGTTATATAATTATGCTGGCATGCATGTTTCCATTCTTTTCTTCATGCATAACCAAATCGTTCTACTATAATAATAGGGGTCATCTCACAATACTTGTTGCAATTATATGAACTAGACATATCATGCAATCTAGCTAGCAAGGACTAAGATTTTTATTGAGATTGGGTGAAGATATGCCAAAGTCTTGATGATTGGTCATCAACCAAAACTCTCCCCCAAAGTGAAAAAAGCTGCCATTTCTTCATGCATACACCAATGCTAAAAATTTAAGGTTGTAACTCTCTATTCACTGTAACTTTTAATGCTCATAAGCCACTGGATGTCCATCCTAATGATTTGCTCCTATTCCCAAACTACAAACATCTTTGCCGAATCGAGAGTTGAAATAACACATCATAACTCATCGAATGTTGGAACTTGTAAGAAGGTGCCTCTTGTCCTAAGCAAACAATAATCCTCCCATGATCAACTTTACCAAGGGGGTCATCACCTATGCATAGTGCTCTACATAGAGATGGTAAAATATGGCTAAACCAAGAAATTGCCTAACTTCATGTTGATCCTTTAGTGGAGGCCAATCCTCTCTTGAGCATGTTAGGAAGTGCTAGGAGAAGGTTATAGTTCTTGGATTGACGTATGTTTTCAAGTAAATTTGTTATTAAGGTTTGTGCAACATATAATATTAAGGTTCATTCAAACTTCTGTATACTTTAGAAAATTTGTCTTGTTAGATCCTTCTTGTGGGTCAAGTTGTTAAAAGTGGGAAAGACTTGATTCATAGAACTGTTAAAGAGAATCGATCAAAACAAACCTCTGAATCAAGTATTTTTTACCCTTCACAAAAGTATGGAGTTGGCACATCTTTAATGCTACAATCAGTCACACCCACTTTTTTAGTGCATGTATTGGGAATAGAGTCACTTAACATAGCAGCCAAGGCATGCCCAACAAAGCATCACATCCTTTGAGAGGTCTTATAAGGAAGTTATTCAATGTAGCCTTGAATTTGGACCCTCAATTAATCAAATAATTGGGTAATCTCGGATTGGTGTCCTTCCATCACAAGATTGACTACCACATGCATCCGTATCTCTTGAGGATTAATCCCCAAAGAAGCTGCCATCTCAGTGAAATATAGTTTTCATTAGCTCTTGTGTCCACTAGGAATAGGGCATTGTGGTCTCTAAGCTTGCCCCAATCTTGAACAATTAACCTTGGGATCGCGTTTTAGATCCCCATTGCTTCTAGAATAGCATCAATGTCAGGAGCCTAGCACCACCCTTGCTTGCATTCTTAGGCTCCCAGTACTGAAACACTTGGGTAGCTTTCAAGGATAGGGTGGGTAGGTAGGGGCACTCTGCACAGGTGGAATACATGGTTGAGGTGGGTAGGATGGGTAAGGTGCGTGGGGAGAGGCACACTCTACATAAATAGTGGCCTAGTTGAGGCACATAATTTTAATACGCAAGGTGGTGTAGGCAAGGGCACTCTACATAGGTGGTGAGCCTAACAGAGGTACATAGCTATTATAGGATGGGGCTTGAGTGTTTGTTCTACATAGGCAAAGGGCCTTCACTATAGTAATAGGGTGGGTAAGGCAATGTGCATGGTTGAGTTGCATAGCTTGCGATAGAGTTGTAGAGTGGCACAGGTGCCATACCTAACTGAGGTGCATAACCCAGGCTAGGTAATAAGGCATGCAATGTGGTGCAATAGGGCATCCTCATCACTAATCTGTGTAGCCTTGTGGTACTAGCGTTGGTGAGTTTGACATTCACATTCTTTGAGGGTTCAAGTGATGTCATTATTATGGCATTTAACCCAAATTGGCGTGGATAACACAAGGGCCATTTGGATCTCATATATGGATAACACAAGAGCCATTTGGAGACAAAGGGAAGGTTAAGATAATTAGCATATGTCTTGGCACCATATGGGTCCAAGTGGTTGTAGAGAGAGAGAGAGAGAGAGAGAGAGAGAGAGTGGTACAAGGGGTAGGGTTGGCCCTCCCTTCAAAAGGTGACATGTATAAAAAGCCAAATGGTTGACTTTGGTCTTTGTAACAACTGGAATACAAGCTCTCATTCTCTCAACTCTTGTTCATGAGTATGGGTGCCTACTTTCTTGGTGTCATGCCTTGTGATTACCACTCATCCCCTTACACTTCCCCCCTTCTCTCCCACCCCCTCTCCTCTCATCCCCTTCCCTCTCCCTGAGGGTTCTCTCAATGGAAGTAGAATTGCAAAGGGTGTGAGAGAGGGAGAGCCACACAAGTTTTGGTGGGTGCAGAACACCTTTATCTTCTATGTCATCGACATATGTATGTGTTAGAGTATTGTACATACTCGGGGTTATGGCACAGTGGCCTTTAACCCCCACAACCTCCCACTTAAAGGACAATGTGCCTTTAATAGAGAACAACCAGTGAGCATACTATCCAATGCCCATCAATACATGACAATACTCAAACTACAGACTAGGTAGACTCTCCATCAGCATATCTGCAGGGTTATCATCTATATGAACCTTGATAAGCTCTATGCACTTGTCCTCAAGTACCTCCCTAATGAAATGGTACTTGACCTCAATGTGTTTGGTCTTTTCCTAAAAAACTAGATTCCATGCTAGCTGATGAATAGCACTCAGGGAATCACTATGCAATGTCGGTACACCTGTATGAATCCCCAAATCTCCCACTAGCCGATCAAGCCATATAGAATCCTTGCAGCCCTCTATGGCTGCAACATATTTGGCCTCTATGGTAGATAAAGCAATGCACTTTTGTGCACCAGACATCCATTACACTATGGCACTTGCAAAGGTAAACACATAACCAGAAGTGGATCTTGTGCTATCCACATGCCCTGCATAGTCTGAATCTATGTACCCAAGTACACGCATCTCTCCTCTGCCAAAGCACATGCCTTCATGTACCTCATCATGATGCACTTAACTGCCTCCCAATGCCTCTTTCCTAGATTAGCCATATACCGACTAACAACTCCCACTACAAATGGAATGTTCGGTTCAATAGCTATCATAGCATACATAAGACTCCCAACCGCTGATGTATAAGGAATCTTGGCCATCATTGCCCTCTCCTCATATGATTTGGGACTATCTGGCTGACTCAGTTTCACATAGGAGGCAATGGAGTACTTATTGCCTTCCCCCCCTCCATATTGAAATGCTACATCACTTTTGTAACATACTCTTTTTGTGAAAGACAAAGGAGTTTCCTACTCTGGTCATGCGTGATGCACATACCAAGAATATGTACTACATGTCCCAAATCCTTCATGTCAAAGGCCTCATGCAACTTGACCTTCAATGCATCCAGCTCATAAGTGTTCTTGCTAGCCAATAGTAGATCATCCACATAAAGTGCCAAGAGTATTAATAGGCTATTATCCTTAGCAGGTGAAAGCTATGCATGACCATCCTGATCTGAAATAAGGACATCTGCAGAAAGGGGATGGACACAAGAAGTTGGACGAGCTCATCATGCACATGCTAGCAAGTCAGTAGTTGCCTAAACTAGTTGCTCAGTGGTTGTATGTGATTGAGTTTTAGAATAGTTTAATTGTTTAATTTCAAAATCGATGATTATCTTAAACTAGCGTGGTGGTTGGAACATCATATGATTTTCTTAAACCAGCTCAGTGGTATGCCTATAATTGAGTTTTGGAATGTTTTATTTCTACGTCAAGCTAGCTTGGACTTAATGTAATTGGAACATCAAGAAACTATGGCTAGTTTAGGTCAAACACTGAGATAGCTTAGCTTGGTGCTTGGAACATCAAGCAACTATGGCTGGTTTAGGATAAGCACCACTTATGTGATTGAACTAAACTATCTTGGTTGAACAAAAATTAAAAGCAATATATTTCTCACCAGCTATGTTTAATTTCTACATCAGGCTGGATCAAACTTAATGTAATTATCCTAAACTAGCTCGATGGTTGGAACATCAAGCAACCATTGCTAGTTTAGTTCAAACACTAGGTATGTGATTGTCCTAAATGAGCGTGGTTGAACAAAAATTTGTAGCAATATATTTTTGAATGTATTGTTCTTATATTATTGAGGACCCAGTCCAGTGGTTGAAATAATTGTGTTTCCTAGTAGTTAAATTATGTAAATATAAAATTTTGTTGATTTGGGTCATATACTAGTTAATTTCTAAACTTGATTATTCTAAACCAGCCCAGTGGTTGGAACATTGCCGAGTTGGTTCAAGTCCAATAACAATTACATGATTGAAATTGTCATTGGGATGAAATACAGAAGTAAACAACAACACGCTGTTATTGTGTAATTATTATATATCACTGAGACTATTTAGGTCGGATGCTAGCTATGTGACTTTCCTAAACCAACTCGGTGGTAGATCTTGCTTTCTAGTAGCTTTGATTAGTTTAATTAGTAGATTGATTAATTTAAATAGGCTATGTTTTTTGCATGTATATAAATATATTACGAAGCTGGTTTAGTTCAGACACTAGCCTGGTGGTTGAAATTGTGATTGTCTGGTTGTTTTTCTTTACTATAGCTTGATTATTTTAATTATTATCTTGATTAGTTTAATTGAGGATGCTTAAATTGATGGGAGGCACCTTTGGATCTCCTTGAGAAGATCAATGGTTCGGATTCTAACCCCTTTTTCTTGCATCTCTCCCCTTGGATCTATTCTTCACAGGGGGGTGAGGTGTATTGTTATAGCAAGTCTGCACCTACAAGTACTTGCAACCAACTGACTACTGTGGTAAAACCCTCCAAGCCATTAGATCAAGGTGTAGATCCAATGGATACCATCAAAGGATAGAGGGATAAAATCTAAGCCCTTGAAAATGGCAAGGATCTAATGAATGAGATCAAAAGAGAAGGGGGTTCTGTTAACTTGATTACTTTAGCTAATTAGTTTAATTATTAGCTCGATTGTATGTGATTGTCATAAACCATCCTTCTAATTCATAGATCAGATTTTGAAGATCAACATTGCAAACTCGGGACCATCTTATTTATAGGCTCAAATTTTCAAGATCCACATTGCAGCTTGAAATGTCCTTGAAATGGACGGATGTCTATTCTTGGCTTGGATAGCTATAAGACTGTGGAGGATCGAAATTCATTTGGATAATCATAGCCATCGGGTAAACACCAATCCTGCATGAGAGCATTCATGACCATCTAAATTCTTTGACTCAGATTAGCTTGCATCAGACTGTTATAACAATGTGAGGACTGCAAGCTTGGATTAGCATTGAGCTGCTAAAAGTAGACTGTAGAATAATAGAAAATCAAACTGTTAGAATTTTGGAGTTTCTAGTTATTATAATGCCATTCAAAATGGTAGTTTTCTTGCCATTGAATTATTATAATCTTGGCTCTAATAACTAAGAAATTCTCCCATAGCAACCATCTGATTGCACGTCATGGGTGGCTAGATAATGATGTATATGATCTCCTATGCTAGGCTAGGCTACCAGTAAGGTGGGTGCTAGCTGGAATATTTAGTTAGGACTCTGCATGTGTCACCTCTCCTCTCCCCTCATCCCCTCATCTCGACAAAGTGTCATTTAAGGGGGTTCCAGTATCACAATTGTCTAATCATAGGCAAAATCTAGTGGTGGATGGTGTGATCATAGTAGCTATAGGCACCCAGAGTCACATGAACTGACGTATAAAATGAAGGGAAAAAGAGTGGGAGGGAGGCAAGTCCTCCAACCCATTATATAAAGGCTTAAGGAGAGAGAAACAATTCGCTGCACCCAAGAATATACCTCTCCTACACCCTTCCATGATCTCAAATCCCCCCTCCACCCTTGTGATGAATCTTCTCCAACGAGTTGGATGCTCTTGAAATTCTTGATGTCATATAGGTGGTATCACCAGTTAATGACCAATCACCGTCGGCATGGTAGCTTCTTGGTTTTGCATGTGATTTTATATTCCTGAGGCATTTTTTGATTACTTTTAATGCAGTTGATTACTAGTAGCATGTCATTAAATAGCTGCTCATTGAAGCAATTCATCACAAGCATCTCCTCCTCCCCATCCCCTACCTCAAAACTCTCCTCACCAAAAACTCACATCAACACATGGCAAGCAAAAACTAGAGACAGGGAGAGTATTTGGAGTCTAGTATTTCGAGATAATGAACCGTGAAGTTGGTTTCATGCTTCTACCTAGAGCATACCTCATTCCCACTTTGAAATGCGGTGTTGAAATTAATCCCAAAAAATGTGGGGATGCCTGAAGAAGAGGTGATGGACATGGAAATTGAAGATTTACAAGATATGATTAAAACACAGGGACACACACCCATTGCCAACCCACCTCCAAGACCCTGAGCTCCATGTCCAACACAAACAAGAGTAGCTTACTCTGCTTTGAGAAGTATTTTTGTAATAGGCAATAAACCTAATAGGGACGAGCCTTTGATAATGAAATTAACCACTCCATTTGTTCCTTTATGATATATTTTCTTTCTACATAAATGTTTAGTTCTCTCTTTTTTTCCCCTGCTAAGGGTCTATCAAGAGTTTGGATGGTTTTTTGCTAATGAGGGTGGATTTCATAAAGTATATGGCCATGTCAGTTGCATAGCTAAACATATGGTTGATGTCCTTAAGTATAGGGTTAATCATGTTCTTAATAGTCTTTGGTCTTTATTTGCTACATTTTTTGTCTTGATTTGTTCTCACATTAAGAAAGAGTACATTGTATTACAGAGAAAGAGAAACAAGATACCAATACCTAGAATTGGAATTGTATGGAGGAATCTATATGCAATTCCAATCCTAGGGGTAGAGAGAGAGGGATGGAATTAGAAAATCTATTCTAGTTATCATTGAATATGTCCAAAACAAATCTTGCACCATCGGGCTTGCATTCACGGCAATGTTGTAGCATAGATCTTTCAAGACCTATGTGAGGAGACTGTATATGTCAGGAAGATTGTGTGAGGATCTCTCGTATGTCATGATTTCAAGATTAGGGGAGGAATGATTGTGTGAGGAGCTCTCTTCGATACTGGGGGAGGAATGATTGAGTGAGACGCTCTCGGCGGACTGTGCAGAGGTGGAGGAGTAGGGTGACACATTTGGGAGGGGATGTTCATAGTGATATCTATTTAACAGCTTATTGGGAGGTAGATGTTTAATGGGGTAAGCCAGGCACCTTCAGTGAGCATTTGTGTTAGATCATATCTTTGATGTGATAATAATGGAGGACCATACTGTATAATTTGAAAATGTCCATCAAATTATAAAGTCCAACTGAGTGAAGCATGCATAAAAAAGAGAACATTGTATCCAAGGATGGATAAATGCAAAGACAATTTATTACTTTAAAATGAAGTTATATACAAAAGCTAAATGTATAGTTAGCCCCTAAAGAAGACCTGGGTAATATACATTCAAGTTTTATTCTTCTACATTTCAAAAAGAGACAACCATCGTATGCAAGGATGGATAAATGCAAAGACAATTTATTACTTAAAACTCAAGTTATATAGAAAAGCCAAATGTATTAGATATGGTCAACCCCTAAAAAAGATCCAAGTAATGTGTATATCCAAGTTTTACTCATATATTTTGAATTGGTTTCACTTAGAATCAAAAAGTGATTTTGAAGTTGAGTTGAAGCCAAAAAAAAAAAACGGGTGAATACAAAAAAACAGGGTAGCTGAGATTCCAATCCGAGATCTCTATTATCTAATAAGAACTTGTGATGTACGTAAGGCTTCCACAACATAGGCTCGACACAAAGCATAGTGGAATCCTTCAGCAACATACTTTAAAAATTGTGGGCTCTTTTAATATTGAAGGCCTTCCTAGTTCCTCCTACAAGCGAACCATCTTGCGAATGACAATCTCAGGTTGACGTTGTGGAACACAAAGTTCCTTCTCCAAGTGATCCATCTTGTGAATCACAATCTTGGGTCATCGAGGAACCCATTTCAAAAGGCTTTATCTTTCACAAGACTATGATAAGAAGAAATCTTATTGTTGTCGTAGCTTTCCATCACCAAACACAATGACTAAAGCGAGTCCACAAGGGATGGTTGTGAGTAGTAGTGAACAAAGACAAAAGAGATGGCTGGAAAGAAGCAAGCAGAGAGAGAACTAAGAGACAAGGGAGAGTGCACTCCACGGTGGCTTGCATGTGATTTAATTACCAGAGGTGGCTGAAAAACAACAAGCAAATAAAGAACCAAGAGCCAAGGGAGAGTACACTCCATGGTGGCTTGCATGCGATTTAATTACCACTTAATTACCAGTCATTGGCATGGTGGCTCTACCATGATTATTTGGATGGCATCACTTGGCTTGCCATGCAATCTAAGGGTACATTAGATGCATCTATGATGTGGGCAATCTTGCCCAAGATTGCCCACGGTAATCTTGCCCATCCATACGAGCCTGTATGATCATCTGCACATCCCAACATGGTGGCTTTTTCATGATTATATGGACGTCCTACTACAATTAAATGACTAGTACTCTGGTAGTTAATCACCAATCATTGTGGTGGCTTGTGATTGTATGTCGGGCTTGCATGTGTTTGTCGGCTTGCATGCGATTATTTATTTGCAAAGTCTTTTTAGTGCAATTAATAACTAGTCATCACACTAGCTTGAATTTTTATTAATTTAAGGTAGCTTATTAAGATGGCTTATGATTATCTGGATGGCACAATTAGGCCTCCAGTCACCCCGGTGGCTCAAATTCTGATTAATTTAAGGTAGCTTATTAAGATGGCTCATTATTATTTGGATGGCACACGCATGTCTCCAGTCACCATGGTGGCTCGGATTTGATTAATTTAAGGTATATTGAATCATGGCCCCAAACATGATTTGGCTACTTTGCTCTCATCTTCCCCTGCTTTGCTCTTTTGCTATAGTCTCTCTGCTCTGAACCTTCCCTCGGCATCCTTTTTGCCCAATAGCCTCTCCTTCCTACAACTCATGGCCTACTACCCAAGAACCGAATCCCATGAAGGGTTATTGTATGCGCTTCTAGGATCGGGTTCTTGTATGTGCTTCCTCATATTCCAGGTTTTGTTAAAGATCAATGTCAAAGGTATGCGCCATTTGATAGGCTAGAGATTTGGTCACTTGGATTATTATGGGTGAGGAATGCCACACCATCGCTTCAGCTCAATTTCCTTCTCATGTTGATTAGAGGGCTCTAAGACACTCAGCAATTGCTGAGTTTTTATAAATGTAATCTTTGTTCAATTTTTGCTCCATGAGGCTCTCAGGAATCGTTGAGTTGATAATTTTTACAAACTATCTTTGGATGTAGATGTAATCTCTTTTGTTCAATTTTTGCTTGAGGAGGCTCTTAGCAATTGCTAAGTTGTTATAAGTTGTCTTTGTATAAGACTCTTTATTCAACTTTTACTCTCAGCAATGGATGAGTTGTTATACGGACCAGGTGTAATCTCTTTTAAGTTCTAACTTTAATATAAATAATACTATTATTGTAGTCATTGTCGATAGCAGTCACCATTGGTTGCAACTATTGCATCATCAATTGGTGCACAAGGAAACACATTTTTTATGGTTTTAGGATTAACTACAAGCAACACTAAAATAGTTCCATGAACGAGCACAATGGCTACAAGGAAATACATTTTCTTGGTTTAGGATTAACTGCAACCCGCACTAAAATAGAACTGTGCAATGATTGCACATGGAAATACAGTTTCCTTGGTTTTATGATTAACTGCAAGCAGTGCTGAAATAGTCCCAAGAACTTGCATAAGAACCAGTCTGATTGCAAGGAGATACATTTTCCTTGGTTTAGAATTAACTGCAATCCCCACTAAAATAGAACTAGCATAGTGGTTGCACAAGGAAACACGTTTTTCTTTTGTCTAGGTTTAACTTTAAAATGAAGGACAATATATTTTCTTCATTTAGGATTAGCTTTTAAAAGAAGGAAGATGTTTAACTTTGTACAACCAATGCACTAAAATCGAACTAGCATGATTGTTGAGTGGAAATACATTTTCCTTAGTTAAGGGTTAACTCCAACCCACACTGAAATAAAACCAATGTAGTGGTTGCATAAGAAAATACAATTTCCTTCATTTAGGAGTAACTTTTAACCTCTTGTTTTAAACTCGATGTGAAGTACATGAACAATTGTGGGACTCCAATGCGGGTCTCACATGACCCAACCAATTAACATAAATACATTTTCTTTGGTTTAATTAGGAGTAGCTAGAGTCACCTCCAACAAACAACACGGTGGTTGGATCAAGCTGACGTCAATGTGGTGGTTGTGAATCTAGATCAGCATCGGGAGAGCTACACGTAGATGACAAGTGGCGACCTCCGAGTAGATGACAATTGGTGAGATGTGGGTAGATGACAAGTGGTAAGCATCGGGTAGATGACAGGACAGTCTGATGTACAAAGATGCAACACAAAGACTGCACGAAGGAGGGCAAAACTTCTTGTGTAGTATCATGTGTCGAGCTCTACGGTGTCCAAGAGAGCAAGTTCTTACAAATTGCATCTCATTATTACGCTAATAAGGCAATCATTACGCTAGGAAAATTTTCAACGAGAGCGTGAGTCTGCCCCAGATTCAAAATATCGCCTACCAACGCGTCACATCATGGTCCCAAAATTATCCCGAAAATAGTTATGCGATTGGCTACACATGACAGTGCATCGATCCGAATGCTCCAAGTTCTATTTAGTACTAAAAATAGAATTGTAACTGGTAGTTAGCACTCTGAATCGAGAAAGCAACTAGTGGTTAGCAATAACATAATGCTAGTTATCACAAAAATTGGAGCTTCTAGTGCTACTTAGCACTCTTACAAGAAGTATGAAAGTGCTAGTTGGCACTCACAATAGAGTTTCAAGTGCTATTTAGTACTTATAATGATGCTTCAAGTGCTATTTAGTAGTAAAAACTAACTTATAGCACTCTTAGCAAAAGAAGCAACTAGTAGTCAACAATAACAGCGGTGTGCTAGTGCTAGCTCTCACAAGCATGCAAAATGAAAGAAAGCACAAAACTATAAATTATAAGAAGAGAAACTAAATAGTGAACTCGGCTACACAGCTTTTGCAAACCAAAATAGATGAATGCTCTCAAAAATCAACAAGAATACAACTGAGGGGAAATACTTTGGGTCAAAAGTATCTTTTCTCAAAGCTATAAATATGTAATCTTGAGCAAGCCATTGAATCCTAGTGGCACCTAAGATGGCTTCATAAAGAATTTTCTCATTAGAGAGAAGAAAAAAATAGTGCTTACTTTAGTGCATGACACAAAGCCTTTCTGTTGACAAGCTTTGAGATGGAGACAAAGAGGCACACGCACACACACACACACACACACACACAGAGAGAGAGAGAGAGAGAGAGAGAGAGAGAGAGAGAGGGTGTTACATAACTAACCTAGATGTGGGTAGTTCAAAACTAGATGTGCGAGGTAGAAACTAAAACACAATCATGCTAGAAATTATTTACGTGATTGACCTTGAAATAGGGTATAATTGCAAAAACCACAAGGGGACTACTAAAAAAAGTGTGCTGCTTAGCAATGTCCATAGACATGTTATTATGTACCACATTAACTTGCTTATGCCCCAATAGGTTCATGGACTTTACAAAGGCATGGTATTAAGAAAGAAGAACATGAGACAATGATGCTTTACATAAGGAATTATTGCTGATAGCACAATGAAGAAGGAAACCTGGATGGATTTTGATTTTTCAGTGTCATTGTTATCTTGCTTGTAGCATCTCCTTGTTTACCCCTAGATAAAATTGTGACTTCTACTTGTGTTTGTGTTCCAACATTGACTTTGTTTAAGATTTAGAGCTACAAAATCCTCAATAGAGATGTCACATGCATTGCAAAGATAGCCTTTACTCCCTTTAGCTTTGTAGACCAAGGCTTTTCATCACCTTTCATCATCAACACCTTTTTGATCTAAGGCTCATCTTTATCTAATGCAAAGTGGGGATTCCCATTCTCAAACTTTCCATGGATACCTCATAGGCATTCTAGACCACAATGCATTTAGCAACTCCTTCATTTCCATTTGTATGGACTTTCGATCAATCAATTGATCAAGAACTTATCCCTACCCCTACATTTGATCATCAATGCTTTGAGCTCGATGCCCACATCGAAGTTTTCACTGATCTTGCCTAAATGTAAGTAGGGGTCATCATGCAATTTCTCAGAGTGTGTCCATCTTAGAAATTCCACTCTAAACTTCTCGATGTGGAAGCACCTTAATAATGACGAATTAAATTTTGGTCATCCTAGTGGCTCCTTAGGGAAATAATTCCATAAACCATAATGGCACTACCTCAATCTCGTAGGAAACATCAATAGCTTTATCTGGTCTACATTATCACCCACAAATCGACAAGCCATGTCAAACAAGTGCAACAAGCAAGCGTGATCACCTCAATCATTGTACTTATACTATTTCAAGTCCTTATCCTTGGAATTTATCACTGGGTCTCTTTTCATGAGAAGCATATTCTCATTATGGTTTTACATACATCAACTTTGGCGTTTGTAGGCTTGCATCAACAAAAATATTCAAAGCTTGCTGCATATTGACAACTTTGTAAGGAAATGAAGAAAACATAATAGAAAGACACAAGATGATACTTTGCAAATGTTTTTAATTTACACACACATACAAATAGACAAGAAAATAACAACCTACTATCGTCATGAATATGACTCCCATCTATGGACAACAAAGTGAAATACCTTATAAGACTTATGTAACATCAATGGTGGTTGAAATACCTGAAACGATGGCCTTCATATATTGTCTAAATATTACATCAACCTCAGATCCACCCAAAGACAATAAAAAAAGTGTACGCTCCTCCACGATTCCCTCAAAATTCATGCAAAAATCAATCCGAGAGAGAGAGAGAGAGAGAGAGAGAGAGAGAGAGCGTGTTGCATGTGAAATTTTTACTTGGCCAGCACTAGGACGTTTTTTCAAATTCTGAAATCCTGTGCTTCCACATGGCACAATATACACCCTTAGATTTTTTAAATTCTGAAAGCCCAAAAGCTTTGAAAGTTTTTGAAAAGCTGCGTAAAAAGCCAAGGCAAAACCTTTAAATATAGGCGAAACGGACAAACGAAATCCTTGCTCACGTTGATCACTTCGTTCCCATCGGAACCGGCAGTCAACGAGCAGAACACTTAGCAAATTAAGCCCGTCTTCGAAGGTAAACGTACGTGATCATTGCTTCGATCTTTATCGTTCTTGTGAATTCGGAGCGTGAAGCAGTGCTTCTCATCGGGCATGGGTCTCCCACCATAGCTTTGCACCTTTGTATGTCTCCGGAAGGCGCTCATTGTTGGCAGGACTGTAGGTGAAGCTGCTCGAGTTCGTGGGTCGACACAAATTCAATCTCCTTGCTAACAGAGGAGTCGCGCTGCTCAGATGGAGCTTGATGGCACCGTAGAGCTCGTTGTTGGTCTTGAAGCATAATGAAGGGTTTGGAAATGAGTGGAGGTTTTTGGGGGGAGGCTGTGATGGAACGGAGGCTGTAGATTGAGTGGAGGTTTTTGAAGGGAGGCTATAGATTGAGCGGAGGTTTTTGGAGGTAGACTATAGATTGAGCGGAGGCTGTGATGTGAACGGGTAGAGGTTCGAACGATGGCTTTCTGCAGCGGCAGGAGTCTTTGAAGCGAGTCTTTCTGCGGATGATAGAAATCCTTGGAAAGCCCTCCACATCTTTCTTGGACACTCTTTCGCCTATTCTTGGAGTTGCTGGTTCTCTTCTTGGGAAGAAGTTGCTGGTTCTCTTCTTGGAGACGTTGGTAGCTAGGGAGTTTCTTGCATCTCTCTTGCTAGGGAGTTTCTTTAAGAAGTCATTTGTGCTCTTCAAACTGAGCGGATTGGAGTTGTTGCTTCATCGTTTTGCTAGGGAGGCGTTTGGCTATTTCTTCTACTTCATATGGTTCTTTGGCAGCAAATCTATCGTATGTGCAGCAGCTCATAGATGATTTTTTCGTGAGGTTATTGAAAAGCATAGATGAAGTTACAGTCCATCCATCTCGTAGTTGAACGATCGATTGTGGCTCTAGCCTTTGAGGCTTGTTCTACGTTTATCCTTCATCGACAGCCCGTTCACCTCTCGCTCGTTGCCTTCATTCTTGGCCATTCTGGCATACCTTTCAAGCACAACAGCACTCAACCTCATCCTACTTCAAGGGGTTGTTTACCGATCTGCAAGCATATTTGGTTGCTCTGTTAATTCTTCTTCCTAGCCGCTGTTATCACGGACGCAATAACTGCATTGGTCAATCCATTTTTTGAGTTGCAAAGGATCCAAATTCTAGATTAAAGACCACGACACGATTGAAAAATCTTAATAAGGCTGCATGGCTGACTGACGCAGGGATGTTCAAGGTATTACTTTGATTTGTTAGCATTGGCTAAACGTCTGGCAGAGGTAGAGTGCAAGCGTCACCGTTGAAATATACAAAACCCAAGCTTCTTTGAAAGAGGAATTGGGATCCTTTTGGAACAAGATTTCAAACTGCACATTACCCTCTTCTCTCCTGCTGGCATTAGCAAATTGTTCTAATACTTGATGGAGGAGATGAAGGTTCAAGGCTAGTTACAGTGTGAAAGGAGGCATTCGCCCAGGCCTGAAAAAATGGTTGAATCTCTCTATATCTAGCTTACTATATACTGCCAATGCTCTAGTAACTAACTGCAGCTGTAAGCTTGCCAAAAGTCTCTGCGATCCTTTCTCAATAGCTCCCATAATTTGTGACGTCGTTTCTGGTGCTCTACACTAAATCGTAGTCGACCGCGAGGATTTAGGCATTAGTCTCTTTTGTGCATAGGCACCCCCTCTAGCTGATGATGAAGTGCAGTGAATTGCAGTGCTTTCATTCCTTAATTCGAGTTGCGCATGCATTCTCTACTATGCATAGGTACTGTGTCTACATAGTCGGCATCATCATACACGACCATAGTCTACATCTTTGATCGTTGGATTGTGTATAGCTTTTGTGCTTGAATTTATCATCTTTAGGAAATTGCACATATGCTAACCAACATATCCAAACATGCAGAACATGAGGAATGCATATTGACTAATCATGATTGTTTTTCAGATTCCAACATTCCAGCAAAGAAATAGGCGACTTCTCGTCGAGCTATGGACGTCACAAAGGATACTCCACGTAAGTAGAATGTACGGTCATTTCAATTCTGAAATGTTTCTGCACCGTCTGTTGCTCTGGTCCGCATTAATGCACTACACCTCCAACACTGGAGGTGACTATTCGAAACGGGGGGATGGCACGTTCCCCTATGATATATAATTTTTGGAGAGACATGTGCCGACTCTCCACCATACATAACGTATGGTTTTTTTTTTTTACACCTCATCTTGAGCACGCACACTTCTTCGCACATTCTGTTTCCGCAAGCGAACATTACATTTGCTTGGTTCAACCAACATACTAATCATGTCTGCAACACTTCTATTTTCGAGGTGTTTGCAGCCTCCAAACGAGTGTCTTCTCCTAAAGGTACGCACAACAAAATGTATTTGCTTGATTCAAGTTATTTTATCAATTCTTTCACGTTTTAAAGATAGAGGTTCAATCCATTTTGTTTTTCCTGTTGCGTTTAAACAAAACCACGTGAGTGAAATTGTAGCAAAGTTTCGGATGGTTTTTATTATTAATCCCTGTAGGTGTTTAAACCCGAACATAAGACATCGATTCATGTCACGATGTAGAAATGACCACCGGAAACTCCTTCGAACATGACCATTCGTCAACGCTCAGAGCAGCTAGAGGTCGAGCTATTCAACTTGATATAACATCAAGAAAGATGTCCTTGAGGCCAGCTACGTCATCGTGGTTGACCATCGCAGATAGATACAAGCAATGGGTTAGTAATTGCGCGGCTATTTTCTCTAGCCTTCAAATCTGTGGTGTCTGTGGCATAACCACGCTTTTGTCTGCAAACCAAAGGATCGTTTCTTCGCAAGGCATAGGCATCTCGAGCCACAGCGCCGCACTCGGAAACATGATACTTTTGGATGCCTGCGAGAATATGGGCATGCAAGTGACTTATTGGAAATGCCAAAGCTGCACACGAGATGCCCAGCGGAGCAGATACATTGTGCGGTTGATGCCACAGTACTCTCAGCAGTTGCTTAAAACAAACCACCTCCACACGCAACTGCTAAGCATCATAGATGTATCCATTTCAGTTACCAGGACTGCAAATGCGATTGCTCGTGGCACACTCGATCGAAGGTCACTTCTAAACAATCCTCTGATATCTTGGCGAAACGTCCCACTAAGCTCGGCTCAAGAAATCGTGACGAACGAGCTGTCAGGTGTGCTCGCATACAACATCGAGAACAATCCAATATTGCGCAAGTACAATTCTTTAGCAGAGCGTGCGGACATCAAGATGGGTATGTGCATCTTGAGTCCTCAAACCATTGCAGGTATCTTGGAACTACACGATGAGACAGCTCCCTTCGAGTTAATGTCAATAGCGGAATCTCAGCCTGAGCTCCTGCTTTTGCAAAACATGGTGGACCCCGCGAACCGTCACGCCTTTGATGCAAGGGACAAGCATGAGTTTGCCTCCATACAGCTACGGGGTATAGAAATGCTTTCAGAGAGGGTCGCTTCATTCCACGTCGACGGAGTAGCAGCAGCTGGCAGTGCGTGCGTTGACATAACCATGGAGTCAGCAGTGTTCCCCTTCCTGTTCCCTTTCGGACGGGGCTACTATGATGGCTGCATACAGTTCAGCAACTATGTGAAAATGAGAATATGCACCTTATTCTCTATCTACACGCTCTGCAAGCCGTACTTGTTGATCATGTTCCAGTTAAAACAAGCAGTGATGATTGCCAATTCAAGCAACTCTACATGCTTGCAACGAGACATCGACCAATATAGGAAAGCCAACCCTGCCACGACCGATGAAGACGCAATGAGACACGTGCTTCGCTACAGCATGCCATCAACAATGCCGGGGTCCCCATCGTGGCATCGACGGCAACTGAAGGACCTCATAACGATGGTCGATGCTTGGGGCCTCCCAGATTTCTTTCTGACATTCACTGCAGACGAGGTCACCGATACACGGTGGTAAGAAATTAATGTGATCGAGAGCATCGCAACACATTATAATGCGCAATTCACTTGGAAGGACTGTCCTATTGAATGCGTGGCACTTTTCCACGCACGCTTCCACATGTTCATGTGCAAGCATTTGCTTTCATCCGACGGTCTGCTTGGCCGAATACAACACCATGTCATTCGTTATGAGATACAAAACAGGGGCTCCCTACACGCCCATGTCATATTGTGGGTCCACCATGATGACCGTCAGCGAATTGCAAATGAGATTGCGGCTTACGTCCCCAGGGACGAGGCCCTGGATCCTCGAAACACAAGACTGCGAGAACTAGTTCTCAGGAAGCAGTTGCATGTATGCAGGAAAGCATGCTACGTCGGACCGTCACACCACAGTTGCAAGCACGGCTTCCCTTTCGCAACACAGCCAGAATATGAACCCATCCTCGACCCTCTGACGCAACGTTGGTTGTATTACCGGCCGGGACATGAGCACCGAAACGTCGTCCCTTACCACCCTTCCCTGTTACTGTTGTGGGGTGCACACATGAACATACAGCGGGTGACAAACTCTTCAATCTCTCACTACCTCCTCAAATACGCGATGAAATCTGAACCAATGGGCAAACTGAACATCCGTTCAGAAGACGCCTCGCGTTTGGGGTTGCAACATCTCGACGAAGTAAAGCTGAAACTCATCGCCGCGAGCCTCCTATCAAAACCAACCTCTCCAACAGAGGCCGCGCTAAACTGCATGCAGATACCAACAATCACAAGGAGCGAGACCGTTCACTATGTCGACTCCTCGCCACCATCTCTAAGACAACGCATCGTCTCGCGAAACAACGTCACCCTGCACCCGGTCGACATATACTGCGGGACACCAAGCGTCATCGAGGATAGCACGTTCTACGATTACCATAGGCAATATGTGATCCGAAAGCCCAAGGAAACGCAACGTGGAACGGTCGGTCTTGACCTCTTCGGCAACAGGATCGCAAAATGTGAGTGAGTAGTCAGATTCACTGACTACCACCCTGGACATCAACCAGAGGGGTACTTCTACAACGTGCTCTTGCGAAAACTCAGCTTCAGGAATGAAACGGAGCTCATATCACCTGCCAACACAGCTGGATGCTACTTTGTCGAATGCCAAATGCGCAGCCTCATATTGAGCAACGAGGACCTCGAGATGTATGTGACCGAATACACGCAAAGGAACTTGCTAGCGACTGACCACACGGACCAATTGATCAATATGATATTGCAAAAGCTTGCGATCATCCGAGACTGCCCGATGGAAGCGCCTAACATCGACCAGCAAACCGTCGAAGGGCCAACACGCACGAGGATGTTGGAAAAAATGGCCGAGTTTCGCACCGTCGCCAATGCCGCATTGACAGTAGAACAACAAAGAGTCTTTGAAAGCCTGGCTTCAACAAGCTCGGGGCTGCACGTTGTCTGTGGAACACCAGGTAGCGACAAAAGCTTCTTGATACGGTACTATGTTTCGCATCTGGTAGCGCAAAACAAAACGGCAATACTCTGTGCATCAGCAGGGGCGACTGCGACGCGGCTGAGCGGGATTGCAACCACTGTACACTACCAATTCAAGATCCCTGTGCGCAGCAGTCAGTACCCACTGAACATCCATGAGACGGATGAGCGACACCTCGCAATCAAGGAAGCCAACGCGATCATCATTGACGAGATGTCCATGCTAACAAGGATGACTTTCGATCTCGTGGTAAGACAAATCGTCAATGTCACTAATGGCACATTGCATGAGCCATTTAGACACAAAATGCTCATAATTTTTGGTGACCTGGTGCAATTACCGCCAGTCTGCAAACATCGCGAGGATCTCTGCGAGCCGTGCCACATCACGTCCTCCGCGCACTGGGCTGCAGCGAAAATGTACCACATGCAATTCTCGGTGCGACATGCACGAGACATGCCGTTCCTGGCATTCTTGCATACCATAAGACTCAGGACACCCACAACTGACGAGATTTTCAACTGTTTGAGGCAGTGCATTGTCGACAAGGAAGGTGCATGCCACTTCATCGATGCCGAAACAACCATCATTTGCACGCACAGAGTTGATGTCGCTACCTTCAACGATGAGCTTGTGGAGAAATTCAACACTCTCGAGATGATTGTGCATGTTCAAATACACAGTAACACCGCGAGCGAACCAGCTCTCAAAGAATGGTTGGAGGACAAAAGCTTCAACGAGATGGGAAAATTTTGCGTGGGGACGAAGGCAATGATAACGGAAAACATCGACCTCGCAATAGGTGCCGCAAATGGAGCAATGTGCAAAATCAAGAGCATCAATGCAACTAGCAAGGGAGAAATCAACGGTATCACTGTCGTCGTGGACACAACGGCCGTGCTCACATTACGACGCTCGAAGCATCAGCTAAAGGCAATAAATGAAAAATGGTTCCACAAGTCCACATTTCCACTAACCCTAGCATACGCTATCACGGGACACAAATCCCAAGACGCAACCATATCCAACAAAGCGCTGCTCATATTTCGAGGAGTGTTTGCCCCTGACCTAGCATACGTGATGTTGTCCAGAGTGACTGAGAGAACGAGGCTGCGCATACTACATTGCCCACATCCAGACATATTCAGACCAATTCCACGAGAGTTCTCACAGCCGACAACACAACCACGCGCATAAAGGTATTCACTACCAAAGATTGAAAAAGGCAGAGGCAAGTCATGAATATGTTACGTCAAACATTCGTGCAAGGAAAATGGTTTTAATATCTTGTCTGTTGTCGAGAACAGGTGCAGAGAATCAGAAAGCTCGGGACATTGCAGCATAAGACAAGGACGCAAACAAGGTAAATTCCACCAGCATGAAAGAATCTTTTTTTCGTGAAGATTTAAAAAGACGGCTCATTTGAAAAGACGGTGTAATAAGTCTTGCCTGCAAGCAGCTATTTGAGCTATACAAAAGCAACGCGAAGGCAACAAAACCTCCACCAGCAAAGAGGAGCTTCTTCCTAACCACAAAGCAATTCCGGCTAGCAAACAATGCAAGAGAACGTCCGGGAGCTTACATCAACGACTTCAACACGTATGCGAAACTACGCGACTTCATTGACAACTGCAATAGGCATTTGCCAACTAAAAGACAGTCGGGAGGCTTGAGATTCGCAAATGGTACGTAATGCTTTCGAAAATTAAAAAAAAAACCGCAACAATTGAGAAAAAGAATTAACGAGTTGCAAGAACAACAAACTCATCATGGATTGCACTTCTCCTGCAAGACTCCTCAAAGAGATCCTTGTCGAGCTTGACATTGAGTTCGATGAGACCGATAGGATGATGGAAAGTTTAGAGGGACAAAAGCTACTAGACACAAAGACGAAAGGGATCACAACGTATGAGTGCGACGTATGAGTGCGAGCTGCTGCATTACGGGTACAACGTATCCTAGGAGTTGCTGAGAGACACGACGCGCGATCAAGGAACAGCTATACTCGAACAATTCATGGAATAATTTGGAGGGACGCACGACGCGACGCACCCGATGACGACAATGGAGAAGCTTACGTATATTTTCGACAGGGACTTATACGAGGAGCGCTTCAGTATTGGAAACGATCCTTTCACGGCAACAAAGAAAAACCAGGGCTAGTAAATAAATGCATTCTATTATGGACGTCAAACGAAAAAAAAAAGACCGAAAACCTCGATGACTAACGTAATTGTCAATGTTTACGCAGATACGACATTGAAAGACGCGAGCCTCGAGATGAAGGAGGAGCCTCCACTGAAGCGCCCGCGCAAGGGAATCGCGCGAGCCTCGTCGTCTACTGCATCACGTGCAAGCCCAACAACAGAAAATACATAGGGAGCACGACAGACCTGCCGCGGAGGATCAAACAACACAATAAAAAACCATCGGCGAAAATGAAAGAGGACTTGCAGCGTTATAAGCCCTTCAAAGAAAATTTCGAAATCAAAGTTTTGGAAACAACAGACACTGTAGACAAAGCACGAACTTTAGAGCAGTACTACATAAGGAGCCACAACACAGTAGGTCCATTAGGTTACAACACGCTCGAGGGCCATCCGGCTAGAGCGCGGAAGTACTATTTCCTAAAGCGTAGGAACATCATTTGACCCAAAAAATAAACATTTGTGCCTTCAAAAAAAGGCATCCAATGAAGTTGCAAATGGTGCTGGAACTTTTGTCGTACATGCAATGCAGCTTTGCGTTTGGATTATTCCTGTCACAGTTGCATGCTTCTGTCTCAATTTGGTTTTGATTTATTATTTATACATTTCTGAAATACATCTCCCCGTCGTTCGCTCGAAGTGGAATGGACAATAGATTTGCTTACAGTGCAAAGAATACGAATTTGTCTTCCTCCAAAAAAAACAAAAACTACGTTTTACTATCGACATGAACAACATCAAGTGCAAGCAGGACTGGATGATAACGAAATCTCTACAAAAGGTTGCATGCAATTGAACATCAATCTTCTGCATCATTTCTGACAACGTGACTCATGTGAACCTCAACAAGATAGCAAAAGAGAGAAGTATCCATCAGGAGCCCAGCTGGCCAAGCAATCTAGTTTAACTACGAAACAAATCATCTCATCATGTGATGCGTAGGCAAAACATATACAATACAGGTCAAGAGAGATCTCAACTGCTTAAAATACCGTTCATGCAGAATTGAGCAACAAAGTACAGAAAAAAAATTGCACTTATTTTCTGAGTACAAAGGTTGACTTGCTCTATCCAAAAGACGAATTACAGACCCGATAGAGACGAATATGTTCACCTGCGTCACCATATAAAAACAGTAAGTTCACTAAGAGTTGCAAGCTTTCATTGAACATGCCTATGATTGACCATCTCAATAAAACCACACAGAGGAACTGGATAGACTATAGGATCACATTTCATCGATGCGGTTACTTAAGCACGAATTGAGCATAGCACCACTACAATGTGACTAGTAAACTGTCATGTGCCCTTCATAAATTAAAAGTAATGCAACTTCTGTCATGACTCTACAAAACACATACATCCGCTGAAGCCTAGCCTCTAGGTCGTTGACAGACCAAAACTCTTCCACATGCTTCATTTTCATGTAACTGCAATTCGTTCCACCAATTATGCGAACTAAATTTAGAACTCCTCTTTAAATGCTGCAACTTCAGCACAAACAAAACTTCCTTAAGTGATTGTCCAGGTGCCACAGCCAGGCTGACAACAGCCAAAGCTTTTGCAGATTCTTAACCTACAATCAAGGAAGTAGAACCAATCCAGAAAAGAGATCCTGTACAGCTATCTAGCACCACACAGCCAATCACACAAGCCCAATCAAAACTGTCCATGGCGTGGCAAATTGAGCTGCTCCTTCATTTACAATACCACCCTCGTTGGCTGCTCCTTCGGTCGACAGCACAAGTGATGCCAGCTCCCCCTGCCTCGACGGGTTCATGAAGGGGCTGTACAGACTCTCCTGCTTGTGCTTTGCTTCGGCTGCATGGCTGGAGCTTTGCTCCCTTCAATGGACTGTTCACACAGTCCTTGCAGGTAGTGTAGCAGCTGGGACGAAGGTCTGCAGCTGAGGCTGAAAAGACAGTCCCCTGATTGGCTTTTCTGGGCTGGGAAAGGCGCACCTTGACTGGCCTTTCTCAGTGATCTTTCCACACAAACTCCCCCCCCCAAAAAAGAACCTGAATTTCCCCTTTCTCCCCACCCCCCTCTTTCCCTTGTCCCCTCCCTTTTCTAATACTCCCCCCCACCTCTTGCAACCTTCCCCTCCCTCCTCTCCGCTTTAGTCACTCCCCTTCCCTCCTCTTTACTCACTCCCTTTCCCTCCTTTCACTCGAGCCTTTGCATCCTCTCCCTCATTTACAAGTGAGGTTTTCCCAATTGGAGTATCCGCTGTGACTACATGTCCTAAATCAGGATCAATAAAGCTTTGGAATCTCTTACTTTTACAACAAGTTTCTCTAAGGATAGAAGATTTTGAATGCTCTGAAAGCCTTTTACCTATCTCTCCAAACTTGAAAGCCTTTTGTCCTAAAGTTTTTACATACTTCCAAGCTACTACTAGATGCTTCCAAATTCTTCTCACATAATGAGGGAGAGAAGCCATTACTTCAAGAGACTTCAAAATTGAGTTCAAGCCTACCTTGTCAAGAGAGAGAGAAGTAGAAATAGAAATCAAGAGTTCCTTATTTAGATAGAGTTCTTTGCTTTGAAAGGAAGCTTTTACTTTTAAGAAGCGATCTAACGAAATTTTAAGTAGTATATAATGGAGCTTATTTAGATTCAAATCCTCAAAAAAGAAGTTTTCCAAGGTGTGTTGAAGTTTGAAACGAGCTTTGACATTATATTTTTCAAAAACTTTTATGAAAAAATACCTAGAGACATTAGTCTCTCTAGGTGAAGAAGTCTTCTTTTATAGTCTTGAGAAGCAAAAACTCTTGGAACTCCGGAAGTTAAAGGAACTGAAGGTCCAAGGAGGAGGAAGAGGAAGTGAGGGAGGCAACTCACGATGAACGTGTGAGATTGCAAGAGAGCTAGGACAACCCCGTAACATAACTTTAGGTTTCCACACAAGGAGAGTATATATGACTATGTTGGTAAAGAGAAATGTTAAAGGGCTTGATATGAGGTCTCCACGTCAAAGGGTTCTTTTATTCTTATGATGAGTTGATTTTACTTCCAAATTAAAACCTCTTGGGAAGAAAGTGTGTAAAGTTCTCATCCAAAACAATTCAAGAGGTCAATCAGCCTTGTAAAAATTATTGGCATTATTAACATCGCCCGCCCTCTATATGCTCAATAGGAAAGCAACGAAAAGACCTTGCCATTGCCGCATATAAGGGTTTTGAATTCTCAATCAAAGAATCTTCCTATGAACTTTTCTAGCTTCCCTAACATGCCCAAACTAATCATCTAAAAATACAGCACATAGTGCAATTCAATCTCCATCACAGATATATATGTATATACATATATGTGCACATACATGCATGAAGCAGCATGCTTCGCAAACTTTTCCAAGAAACTATAGCTTCGGGATCCCAATTGCCATATCCTCATACCTGAGATCTAACAAGTACTTGAAATTGACATCACCATATCTCTTGTGCCATTTTGCAGATAGTGGCATCTGTTGCGGTTGAGCTAACATGGCATGCTTATCTGGTACTGTAGCTAGCATTCTGTATAAGCGTCCTTCCTTGACACCTTTTGTCACATGCACCCCTGCATTTGGGTGCAAGGTGACACACTGGCTACATCGACAAGTGTATTATAATTCCCAGATAGGAAATTTTGTCGCATGCTGTGAGCCCTTGTCCAGAGACAGTCAGGCACAAGCTACGTAGGTCAGTCTCTCAGCCTTAGGTCAAGTCAATAGTCAGTTCTTGTTCACTAGTACCCACTGGAGAATAGTAGGTTAAGTGTTTCCATCTTATAGTTTAGGTCTTAGCCTAGGTTAGGAGTCCCTTTAGGGTCCCCAAAGGCTGGACAGGTAAGTAGGGAAGGCAGCCTGCAAAGGCTGCCCAAAAACTCCCCTGGCAAATGAGCCAGGGAGGGCTTTTTATAGGCTGGTTGTAGGCCAGCCAGTCTGTAAAACAGACTGAGTCTGTAATACAGACTGACTCTGTAAAACAGACTGAGTCAGTCTGTTTACAGACTGGGTTGGCTCAGTCCAGCGCTATAAAAGGGCCCCTTGAATCCTGTTTTCTCATTCAGTTTGCTCCTGCCTTCAGTCCTCCTACAGCTCCACTTCAGCCTCCTGTGCAGCCCCTGAGATCCTCAGATCTGGCCCTACTCTAGCCTCAGTCCCTTGGCCATCAGTTCAGCCTGATCTGAAGGTGACCACGCAGCACAACAGTCGGAGGTTTGGACCAGCGAACGGAGAGAGGTTTGGACACTGTTTCCTCAGCTTTCTCAGCTCTCTTTTACAGTTTACACAGCTCACTCTCAGCTCTATATTTCCGTCATCTCTCAGTTCTCTCATAGGATCTATCACTTCTAGCTTTTCACTCTCTCACTCACGCAGTAACTCTGCATTCCGCTAGACAGCACAAGCCTCTTCCTTGCCTTGCAGAAGCGTCCTACATCGTCAGTGTGGACAGCATCAAGGTCTCGGTATTGGTCGGCGCTGCCTCTCAGGTCTTTGGGTCTGCTATACGTGTGCACAGTGAGCTCTTCAAAAGCGGGTTCCGTGCTCTCTTCAAGAGTGTTCTTTGTATTTCTCAGTTCTCCAAGTATAAAGCAAATTCTCCCTTGACTGGGGGAGGGGGCCTCAGTGGGTACAGGGACCCAATCGGTTGTCGACTCTACTCTCTCTCTACCCTCATCTCCTTCCTCTCTCTATGGTAAACAACGCTCATTCCTCGCTAAAGGTTTAAAGAAGGTCTTGCTGTTGAATTACACAATCAGATAACCGTTGCATGTTACATTGGTATAAGAGCTTCGGTCTGTATCCAGCTTGACTACCGCAAGTGTAGGGTTGTGTGAGAGGGAATGAGAGAGGGAGTGGAACCAAGGAGAGAGAGAGAGAGAGGGGGAGACACAAAAGTGTGGGTGTGAAGTGTTGAGCCACACCACAAACTCATAGGTTTTATTAGGATTAGGCTTTCACCCTATGACTGTCTTAAGACAGTCATAGGTGTCATATCTTTAACAAAAGGGTGGCAATGTGCCTTTACCCCAACAACCTCCCACCTAAAGGCCAATGTGCCTAAAGGGGAGAAAAGAATAAAAATTACAGCAATATACAGTTACTGTATACAAGACCATAAAATAAGAATGGTCTCATCCTAATCCCATGATGTGGCGGCAATGTGCAAACCGCTCTGTAGGCAAGCTCTTAGTGAGCAAATCTGAGCATATCTGCAGGATTATCATCAGTATGCACCTTCACAAGCTCAAGTCGCTTGTCTTCCAGTACCTCCCTGATGAAATGGTATTTCACATCTATGTGCTTGGTCTTTTGATGAAAGACCGGATTCTTTGCCAACATGATAGCACTCTGACTATCACAATGCAAAACTGGCATATCTCCTGTAATGCCCAAATCTCCCACCAGCCAAGTAAGCCATATTGCTTCCTTGCAAGCCTCAGTGGCTGCAACATATTCAGCTTCAGTGGTTGACAGTGCAACGCATTTCTGCAACCGAGACACCCATGATATAGCACCTCCTGCAAATGTGAAAATATAACCGGTAGTATACTTCCGGTTATCTGCATTCCCTGCATAGTCTGAATCTGTAAAACCATGCACCAATGCATCCTGCCTACCATAGCATATGCACAAGTCTTTGGTACCCTTGAGATACCTCAAGACACCTTTCACTGCTTCCCAATGCCGCTTGCCTGGATTTGCCATATACCTGCTGATGACTCCCACCGCAAAAGCAATATCCGGACGAGTGGCAACCATGGCATACATCAAAGAACCAACTGCAGATGCATACGGAACCTTGGCCATTTCAGCCTTATCATCATCTGATCTGGGGCTGTCCTTACTGCTGAGTTTTAAATGTGGAGGCAACGGGGTACTAATAGACTTCCCCCCCTCCATTTTAAACCTCTGCAGTACTTTGTCAATGTACTCCTTCTGTGACAGAAACAAAAGTCCCTTGGACCTGTCACGAATAATCCGCATGCCAAGAATATGGTTTGCATCACCCAAGTCTTTCATGTCAAAAGACTTATGCAATTGTTTCTTCAAAGCACTAATCTCCTGCTGAGATTTACTGGCAATCAGCATGTCATCCACATATAGAATGAGTAGCATCAAACTGCCATCCTTTGCCCGTTTGGTGTACAAGCAATGATCGGCGGTCTCACACCTATGATACCCTTGGGACTGCATGAAGGCATCAAACTTCTTGTACCATTCTCTTGGCGCCTGCTTGAGTCCATACAAGCTCCTCTTGAGCTTACACACAAGCTGCTCTTTCCCTTTAACAGCATATCCCTCTGGCTGACTCATATAGATCTCATCATGGAGATCTCCATGAAGAAAAGCAGTCTTCACATCCATCTGTCACATCCATCTGACATAAATCCATGTCCTCATGAGCAACAAGAGCTAACACTGCTCTCAAAGTAGTCATCCTGACTACAGGGGAAAAGATCTCATCAAAGTCAATGCCCTTCTCCTGCTTAAATCCCTTGGCAACCAATCTGTCCTTATACCTCAGTAAAGCATTTGAATCCACTTTGACTTTGTAAACCCACTTGCATGGCAAAACCTTTCTGCCTGCAGGTAGCTGCACCAAGTTCCATGTATCATTTTGAAGTAGGGAGTCCATTTCTGACTGCATGGCTTTCTCCCACTTCCTTTTCTCTGTTCTTCCCATAGCTTCCTTGAAGCTGGAAGGCTCACCACAATCTGTCAGCATGATAAAATCAGCCACATTATTGGCTCCTGGAACAAACCTGTCAGGAGGCCGTTGTACACGGGTGCTCCTCCTAACAAAATGTTCCGGATTAGGCTGCTGTCTAGCCTGTTCGTCATGCATGACGGGTGGCTGTACCACCATATTTGGCTGTTCTACCGCCCCATTTGCTGGCATATCCAGTGGTGCATCATTGGCAATATTCTCTGGCTGATTTTCAGCCTGTATACCCTCTTGAACAGGGTTATCTACAGCAGCCTGCTGCTGCATATTAATGGGCATTCTTTGCTGTCCGACATCATCATAAACAACCCTCCTGTATTCCATAGGTTGCACGGGTTCTTTGTGTACACTATCCTCTTTAAAGATGACATCATTGCTGCGTATAATCTTCCGTTTGACGGGATCCCATAACCTGTACCCCATTTCACCTTCGTCACCATAACCCATAAAGATGCATCTGGAAGACTTTGGCTCCAGTTTGGTGCATAGTTCTTTGCGTATATGAGCAAAGCACTCGCAGCCAAACACACGTAAGTGCTTATATGAAGGTGGCTTGCCAGACCACACCTCCTCTGGCACTTTCAACTCCAAAGCCTTGTTCGGCGGCCTGTTAATTATGTGAACTGCTGTTTGCACAGCTTCTGCCCAAAAGCCATGGGGCAATGCAGCATAAGACAACATACGTCGAACCTTCTCCTGAATAGTTCGATTCATCCGCTCACTCACACCATTTTGAGATGCATTATGAGGGGCTGTGAGTTCATGTTTAATGCCCTTAGCTTCGCAAAACTGTACAAAAGCATGTGACACATACTCACCCCCATTATCGGATCTGAGGCATTTCAGCCTGCGACCTGTCCGATTCTCAACCTGAGCGACAAACTTCTTGAAAGCATCTAAGGCATCGCTTTTATGCTTCAAGAAATAGACCCACACTTTGCGTGTGGCATCATCAATAAAAGTAATGAAATACTTTGCACCCCCTAGTGACAGCTGTGGCATCTCACACAAATCAGTGTGCACTAGATCAAGCGGTGCTCTATTTTGGGGAGTTCTCCTCTTATGAGGAGTCATAGAATGCTTGCCAAATATGCAATGATCACAAGTAGGCAAATCTGAAAATGAAAGAGACGGTAGATAACCCAAACGTGACAGTTCTTGCATTCCTTTAACGGACATGTGTCCCAACCGGCTATGCCACAATGAAACCTTTGGCAGCTCGGTTATGGCAACAACATGATTACCTACACTGGAAACATAAAGAGGGTACAAGGTATCACTCTTATAACCCTCAGCCACTACAACCTGGCCATCAGTAATCACCCATTTGGAATCCCCAAATGTGGTGTGGTAACCACTGTCATCCAACAAGCCAGTGCTAATCAGATTTTTCTTGATTTGCAGCACATGGCGAACACCATCAAGCATAAATGTGCGTCCATCGGGGAATACTATCTGTATACTGCCAATCCTTGCAATCTGACATGCATAGTTGTTCCCAAGGTGAACAACTCCATGAGTACCTGTGTAGGAAGTAAACCACTCCCTATGAGGAGTAACATGAAAAGAAGCACCTGAATCCAAGAGCCAGGTGTGCATGTCATGGCCATCAATAACCAATGTATGTGCAATTACAGCAGAAGAGCATAAAACATCATGTCTGTCACTTTCACTGTCTTCTGCTGCAACATTCACTGCATCCAAGTCATCTGCCTTGGCCTTGCCTTTGCCTTTGCTTCCACTGCCTGCATCCTTTGTCTAGCCTTCTTGGCTTTCTGATCCCGTATAAACTTGAAGCACTTAGACTTCACATGTCCCTTCTTGCCACAGTAAAAGCATTCAATATCCTTTTTGCCACGGGACTGACTGCGGGATTTGGACTTTCCAGCAGATCTCCCCTTCTGCTGAGTCCTGCCTCTTTCCTGTACCTGCAAAGCATTTGAAGACTTGCTGCCCGCATTATTCTTCCTGCTCATCTCCTCCATAAGGAGAGAGCTCTCCACATCAGCATACATAAGAGTGACATTTGAATTAGACAGGGTGGTCTTGAAAGTGTCCCAACTCTCAGGGAGGGTACACAACAAGAAAGTAGCCTTGAACTCCTCATCAAGGTTCAATCCCTGTGCAATAAGCTGTGTAAAGATGGCATTGAACTCACTCAAGTGTGAGGTCATAGCTGTACCTTCCTTCATGCGAAGATCAACAAGCTTCTTCAACCAATAAACCTTACTGGCTGAACTCTTTTGGGCATACAACTCTTCTAGCCTCTACCATAGGCCATAAGAGGTCTTTTCAGCCTGAACATTGAACACAAGAGAATCACTGAGAGTATGCATGATAGCAGCCCTAGCGGACAAATCAAGCTCCTCCCACTCATCATCTGACATCCCAGATGGCTTGACACCCTTCACCCTTAAGGGCTTAGAAATCTTCTTTAGCAGAAGTACATTCAAACACTGTTCTGCCCATAATGCATAATTGTGTGCCCCTTCCAATTTCTTTATGTTCAGAATTGAAGATTCACTTCCCCCTAATGCCATATCAGATAAGGAAAGTACCTGACTCCCTGTAAGTCA
This sequence comes from Dipteris shenzhenensis, assembly GCF_047967505.1. Lineage (NCBI taxonomy): Eukaryota > Viridiplantae > Streptophyta > Polypodiopsida > Gleicheniales > Dipteridaceae > Dipteris > Dipteris shenzhenensis. The sequence continues at coordinate 17,386,378 of NC_141619.1, forward strand.
AAAATGACTAAATAAAATTCTGATTTCTCAGAAAAACCTGCTCTATCAAGAGCCAGGAGCACTCACAATAGTGCTGTTTTTACTGTCAAAAAAAAATCTGCAGCAAAACAGAAAATTTCCCTCCAGTCACTGTACCTTCTGACACACTGTACCGTGCTCAAATAGGCATAAAACAGTAACCTCAGAATGCTGCAGCTGTTCCACAAGTGCTTTATCAGTGCATCACGAAGCACAAAACACTGCTGTCCTGGACACTTCTCCCACCTCAGATGAGGTATTGCACTGATTTTATATGCATAAACCACTTGTCATACACTGTTTTGTTCACTGAAAAGAGGCTCCAAACACTTCAGCCTGTCACAAACCTGCAACAAAGAATGGGACAAATCCCAAGCAATCACCCTTCTGCCAAGGGGATAAAAGGCATCTGAAGGTCTCAAACAGTAACTCAAGTGCTCACAAGCAAAATCTGGGCAAAAGCCCCTTGATTTGACACCTGTACCAAGTGAAAAACACCTCAACACTGAGGTAACATACAAAATACAGCGCTCTCCTGGTACTTTCACCTGACAATGTGATGCATAAACGGCCCTGTGTACACAGTAACAACACAGATCCCAGCGTACAAACACTGAAGAGAAAATCTTTTGAGCACTGTCAACGATGGACAGTTAGGGACTGAGTAAACTCGATGCGCCCTGGCCAAGCGTGGCTCAACTGAGATTTTTCAAGGTGTCGTACACAGAATGTGACCTGTAAGAAATGTCACTGAATACACTGCGGAAACAAGACCAATGTGAGCATTCTGGCTCCACACTGCCTCAAGGCATACACTGCATAAACTACCAGGCAAAAGCCCTTTGAAATTGTCACCCAAAAGCTGAGATTTGCACTCAGCAAAAGCATAAAAGCCCTCTGCAAAATCAAGGCATTTGACCTTCCTGAAACAAGATAACTGTGCAACCACCACACAATGTGGCACTAGTCACCTCAAGCACGAGGGACACGAGGGTACTTGCTGTACCTTCAACACACAGTTTTGAGAACTGAACAACCGGGAATGAAGAGCAGAGTGCTCTCTCTTTTTCTTCTTCCCCCAAAAAAAAAAAATGCCTGCTGTACCTGCGCAGGGTACAAATCCCAAAACAAAAAATCCGAACTGTACCTCCTTGACGCAACGACCGTACGGCGGCGTCCGTACAGTCGGTACGGACGACCGTACCTGACCATACGAAAGGCTGTAGCAACCTATGCTGTGCGGTGCGCAGCTAGCAACAGCTAGCTGCTGCTGCGTGTGCGAGCTGCCCTGCTCTGCCTGCGCGCTGCCTTGCTCTGCCCGCGCGCGCTGCCTGCGCGCTGCCCTGCTCTGCCCGCACGCGCTGCCCTGCTCTGATACCAGTTGAGAGGGAAATGAGAGAGGGAGTGGAGAGGGAGAGGTGAAGGCTCTGATACCAGTTGAGAGGGAATGAGAGAGGGAGTGGAACCAAGGAGAGAGAGAGAGAGAGAGGGGGAGACACAAAAGTGTGGGTGTGAAGTGTTGAGCCACACCACAAACTCATAGGTTTTATTAGGATTAGGCTTTCACCCTATGACTGTCTTAAGACAGTCATAGGTGTCATATCTTTAACAAAAGGGTGGCAATGTGCCTTTACCCCAACATTGTGTTGAGATCCAGAAAGGACACACAATCAAGCACCATGGAAGGGTCACGAAAAGATTTCAACCGTGAAGACTTTGAAGAGGAGAAAGACTACCAACAAGATACGCTTCCGCCAAATGCTCAAGAAGTGATGGCGAACCTTCTAGAGCTAAATCAGGTCTTGCTGCAGCAACTCGAAGAACATTCATCCCAGCTAGAAGAAAGCAGAAGACAGCGGGACCAGACAAAACGTCTGGAGGAAAAAGAAGCACAAAAGCCGCTGGAAGAAAGAAGAACCACTGATTTTGAAAAACTGCTCCTGTTGATGCATGAGGAACGCAAAAATGAGGAGGCACTGCGACGCGCAGAGCTCGCCCAGGCAGAGAGGCAACAAAATCTAGACCGAGAGGCAATGCTTCTCCAACACAAACAGATGTTAGCCGCTATGCAGGCAAGTTTGAGCACAGCGGTCGTCTCCGCCACAGCTTCGCCATCGACAAAGGTAACACCACTCACTCGGTCCACTCCAAATTTTGTAAAGTATGATGGTAAGTGTGATCATTCAGCAATTTTGCAATTTATTCATCAGTTTGTAGCTCATTTTTCGTTAGCATGGATTCAAGATGAGCAAGATAAAGTCCACCTTGCAGCCCCTCATCTTACAGGTGAGGCGGTGACTTGGTGGCAGCATTGGGCTAGTAAGCATACTGACCCAAAAACGTTTAAGACGAATTTCGTTTAGGCAACGTTTGTGGCCGACCTCAAAGCCCGTTTTCTCCCACCCCAATATATGCTTAACCTGGAGGATGAGTTCGCTCGTCTCTTCCAGAATGGTTTGCCTGTGTTGACATACAGTAATAAGGTCATCACACTGGCGCGACAGTTGGGCGTGACGGAGAGCGCCAAGATGAAGCAATTCATTCGAGGTTTGGACACGAACATACGTTTTACCATTCGGAACTTCGACCCGCCGGATTATGAGCCGGCACTGACTCTCGCACAAAATCAGGAGATGATGCTGAACGAGGAAAGCCCAAGCAGGTCCAGAAAGATTCCAAAGCCCCGCAGCAGTCAAACAACACAGCGGGTAAGGATCAGAAGAAGAACAACCAGTTCCAAAAGAAAGACGGCCAAGCATCTGGTCAAAAGAGGGAATCCAAGCCAAAGATGACTTCGGATGAGAAGGCTAAAGCAGGTATAACAGGAGGCTATCTACAGCCCAACGAGCAGAAGCGATACCACCAAGAACATCGCTGCTTTCATTGCCACCACATCGCTGGACATGGCAAGAAGAATTGTCCAAAGTGGCTTGTCGAAAAGGCTGCGAAAGCACCTACTTCGTCCGTCGCTAATGTATTGGCTCTTCCAGCTCCGCCTCCATCCTCAGCTACGAATGCCGTCTTCCCTGCTTTGAACGCCGTTCCCACGGTGGTCTTTCAAGGTAAGAAGGAGGGCGACTTCTCAAATCAAAAGAAGGCGCTCATTCGAGCGAATGGCACAGCTAACGGGCATCAATTTATTGTCCTGTTCGATATGGGGAGTTCAAACCCCTCAGCTTGCCAAGACAGTGGGGTGCACCTTGGTACCTCACGAGCTTGCAATGGATGGGTTCACGCCCCGCTTGCGCACACACATCACGCATAAGGCCATCCAATTCACTTTTTCAATTCAGAAGGCCATGTTTACGCAAGATTTTATATTGACTCCTTTGATGGGGTGCGACATGATCCTCAGGATTCATGTTTCGACGCCTAATTGGCGGCAAGATACCTTCACGATTGTGGAAGGTTTACCTGAGCCCGCCGTGATACGCGGTGATCGGAGCATACCAAGGATTCCATTAATCTCTCATATTCAAGCAGATCGTGCCGTCCGCAAGCGTGCCATGTGTGCACTTGTCTATGTCCAGTGCCAGATCACTGCAGTTCAAGCCACTCCTCCGATGGGGCAAGCAATGGTAGATCTACTCCAAGAGTTCAAAGACATCATGCTCCGGGACGATCTGCCACCCCAGCTACCTCCCAACCGACCGGAAGACCATCGCATCGATCTACTTCCGGACCCGACACCTCCAAGTAAGTTCCCTTATCAACTTTTAACGTCTATGGAGGGGGAGTTAGAACGTATGCTCATTTCCTGCAAACAAACGGCCAACGTTGAAGATGTAGCTCGTTTGTTTATCAAGTATTGGTATCCCATTGGAGGGTTGCCAAAGACCATCACATCCGACAAGGACTCTAAGTTTACGTCTAACTTTTGGCAAGCCTTGTTTGATAATTTTGATACTAAGCTGCAGATGTCCAGCGCTTTCCATCCACAATCGAACGGCGAGACGGAAAAGTATAATGCTATGGCATTTGATATTTTGAAATCATATTGTCATGATGCTCAGGGAAAGTGGGAGCAGTTTCTTCCGCTTGTGCAGGCCATTTTGAACGATACCTATTCTTCGAGTATTGGTCGCACACCTTATGAAGCGGCGTTTGGACGGCGATTTACCTCACTCCTCACCGAATGGTGTCTCCATCTCTTGAAGCCAACAAAACCACCAAAGCCATGGCAGAGATTACGGAGTCCGTGAAAAGCCGCATCGCCAAAGCTCAAGCATCGCGTATACACGCCAAGCTAACAAATCCAGACAAGATGTCCACTATAAAGAGGGTCAATGGGTGTATTTACGCATTATCAAGCAACGATTGAAGCAGGTGGGCAAGCGATGCCCTAAGCTGTCCTTCACGAGCTTCGGACCATTCCCTATTATTCAAAAGATCAACGATGTCTCGATGAAGTTACGCCTACCAAACAGTTGGACTATGCACAACATGTTCCATGTAGCTTGGTTGAAGCCATATTTTGGGCCTCCTCTTTCAGAGATTTCCGACAAGCAACAACCTGAAGTTCTTGATGAAGCCGAAGTTTTGCAGCAAGAACAGATCCTTCTTCATAAATTCAAGCATGGGTCAGGACGCAGGGTCCGGGAGTTTTACACCAAGTTCCAGGATCGAGGTACCCATGAAGCAGTGTGGTTGGACGAAGATTTTTTCCAGGAGTTTCCCAAGATATTGGCGGACTACTTGGAAGCAATGAACCTACCGCCAAGTTAAGGAGGGAATGTCACATGCACCCCTGCACTTGGGTGCAAGGTGACACACTGGCTACATCAACAAGTGTATTATAATTCCCAGATAGGAGATTTTGTCATATGCTGTGAGCCCTTGTCCAGGGACAGTCAGGCACAAGCTACGTAGGTCAGTCTCTCAGCCTTAGGTCAAGTCAGTAGTCAGTTCTTGTTCACTAGTACCCACTGGAGAATAGTAGGTTAAGTGTTTCCATCTTATAGTTTAGGTCTTAGCCTAGGTTAGGAGTCCCTTTAGGCTCCCCAAAGGCTGGAAAGGTAAGCAGGGAAGGCAGCCTGCAAAGGCTGCCCAAAAACTCCCCTGGCAAATGAGCCAGGGAGGGCTTTTTATAGGCTGGTTGTAGGCCAGCCAGTCTGTAAAACAGACTGAGTCAGTCTGTTTACAGACTGGGTTGGCTCAGTCCAGCGCTATAAAAGGGCCCCTTGGCTGCCCTGTTTTCTCATTCAGTTTGCTCCTGCCTCCAGTCCTCCTACAGCTCCACTTCAGCCTCCTGTGCAGCCCCTGAGATCCTCAGATCCGGCCCTGCTCTAGCCTCAGTCCCTTGGCCATCAGTTCAGCCTGATCTGAAGGTGACCACGCAGCACAATAGTCAGAGGTTTGGACCAGCAAACGGAGAGAGGTTTGGACACTGTTTCCTCAGCTTTCTCAGTTCTCTTTTACAGTTTACACAGCTCACTCTCAGCTCTATATTTCCGTCATCTCTCAGTTCTCTCATAGGATCTATCACTTCTAGCTTTTCACTCTCTCACTCACGCAGTAACCCTGCATTCCGCTAGACAGCACAAGCCTTTCCTTGCCTTGCAGAAGCGTCCTACATCGTCAGTGTGGACAGCATCAAGGTCTCGGTGTTGGTCGGCGCTGCCTCTCAGGTCTTTGGGTTTGCTATACGTGTGCATAGTGAGCTCTTCAGAAGCGTGTTCCGTGCTCTCTTGAAGAGTGTTCTTTGTATTTCTCAGTTCTCCAAGTATAAAGCAAATTCTCCCCTGATTGGGGGAGGGGGCCCTCAGTGGGTAAAGGGACCCAATCGGTTGTCGACTCTACTCTCTCTCTACCCTCATCTCCTTCCTCTCTCTATGGTAAACAACGCTCATTCCTCGCTAAAGGTTTAAAGAAGGTCTTGCTGTGAATTACATGACCAGATACCCATTGCATATTACACCTTTTGCTACTAGTAGCTGACATCTTTGGGATTTATCTCTGATAGTGCATTCATCACCGTCGAAGATGGCTCGATAATTGTGTTCCATCATATGCATGCATGTATGTGCACATATATGTATATACATATATATCTGTGATGGAGATTGAACTACACTATGTGTTGTATTTTTAGATGATTAGTTATGCATGCATGTATGTGCACATATATGTATATACATATATATATGTGATGGAGATTGAACTGCACTATCTGTTGTATTTTTAGATGATTAGTTTGGGCATGTTAGGGAAGCTAAAAAAGTTCATAGGAAGATTCTTTGATTGAGAATTCAAACCCTTATAAGCGGCAATGGCAAGGTCTGGTTTCGAATCTTTTTGTTGCTTTCTACGTACGTACATGTATGTATGTATGTATGTATGCTCTGTGTGTGTGTGTGTGTGTGTGTGTGTGTGTGTGTGTGTGTGTGTGCACATTCCACACAAAAAAAAAAGTGTCTACGTGCAAACACACACACACACTTATGTGTGTTGGAGATTGTGTGGTCACCTCCCCATCTATAAGCCCCCATACGAGGAGAGCATTGGGCGGGGGGGGGAGGAACCAATGGCTTCCACATGGGCAGCAAGCTCACTGCAAAAGATGTAAACACAGGGCTGCCACGTGAGCAGCACATGTGCTGCCATGTGGGCAGCAGGTTCAAAAGAGTGCTGCCACATGGGCAGCACATGTGCTGCCATGTGGGCAGATTGCCTCCATGCTGGGACAGCAGGGGCACAGAGGTGTCCTGTGGCTGTCAGCAATTTGCAGTGATTCCAGCATGGATAGACACGTTAGCAGTACGGATTGCAGGCAGGCGCAGTACAGACCTTCTACTGAGGCTGTTTGGACCTGCAGCGTGGTTTCCAGGGGCTGGAGATGGCTGGAACAGAGGCGGAACTGGTACAGCAGTTAGGCGCTTGGTTAGGAGAGGCTATGGGACTGAAACAGGGCCTAGAACAAGTCAAGATTTAGGGCATGACTGCTTGGGCCAGAGGCAGCCTGCCATGCGGCGAGGCAGGGCCATGCATACCTCAAGAAAAGTGCCCCACCAGACAATTTTCGCAGACTGGGTGGGTTGGCTGACAGGCTGCAAGTTGACCAATAAGACCCCTACTGGGTTGGTTCATTCAGGGGCTTCCAAGCCCTATAAAAGGCGAGCCCGTAGAACTCATTTCACATCCACTTGAGCAGCAGATATTCAGCAGACTGAAGCAGCAGACCAGCATTCTTTGCGCCTACATCCAGGAGGATGAAAGAAGGGCTGAGGAGCTGCAAACAGAGCTTGGAGGGGGCTGCATACCTAGACTGACAATGATGGCAGCAAGGTGCAGGGATCAAGGCACAGTGACTAGATTCTACAGAAGCTCGGCAAAGGAGCACGTGGGCTCAGGGATCTAGAAGTGCCAAGGAGGTAGTAGGACAACTTTTGGTAAAGACAGAGGACCATGGTTTGGTGGTGCTCTGCACTGCTTTGTATTGTGTCCTTTTGTGGACAATAATATATATCTTATTTTACTTTTATATCTAGCTTGGAGCATTGTCTATTTACTGGTCTGCACATATATTTGTTGAATACACACAAGTAAAGAAGTTTGGAATCCTTCTATCTGAATTCATGGGCTATCTATCAGTCTTCTGCTGTGGGTACCCCAAACACACACACACACACACACACACGTGTGCGTGTGTGTGTGTGGAGAGAGAGAGAGAGAGAGAGATGAATCCAGGAACATGCCCAAACTCATCCTCTAAAAACACAACATAGTGCAGTTCACGTGTGTGTGTGTGTGTGTGTGTAGAGAGAGAGAGAGAGAGATGAATCCAGGAACATGCCCAAACTCATCCTCTAAAAACACAACATAGTGCAGTTTCAATCTCATGATAGTCACAAGAAGAATGCAAAAGGATGAGCTAGTAGACGGCAACAAGCAAGGAAGAAATTGGAGACACCTATGGATATGGACCCCTCCCCTCCTCCACAAGCTCAAGTACGAGACAAGGGGAAGACACCACCTTATAGGACTCCACCCAATCTTAAAGATGCTCATAGATGTAACATCCTGCAACAGCATAAACACCCCGCTAGCCGCCAAAGGCTATGTCAACAGGTGGCCCCACTTTCTCCCACTCCTTTGTTGCATAGATAGGCCGCCACCTTATAGGACTCCACCCAACCTTAAAGATGACCATAGATGTAAGACCCTGCAACAGCGTAACACCCTGCTAGCCGCGAAAGGCTATGTCAACAGGTGGCCCCACTTTCTCCCACTCCTTGGTTGCATAGGTAGGCCGCGATTCCTTCCCTGTCATCTTCCTTCAACTCCTCTGGTGGTGCCTGTATCTGCTCCACCCTTCCAACTCCAAGATGGAGCCATCTTCCAATCCCTCTCCCTCACCTCCTCTGCTTGCATCGGTCCTACCCTTTCTTCTGACTCAAACATTGGTTCTGTCGACAATGGTCCTCCCCATAGGGCTTTCCAAGAACTCCACAGCACCCCCCCCCTTCCCCTCCACCGTCCTCACTCCTCGCTTGCTTCCTCCTAGCCTAGCCTCCTTTCCGCCTATTCCCTCTCCCACCATATTAGTCCCCCCTCTACCCTTGCTGTCCCCCTTAAAGTCTCCCCTCCACTGGTACCAGAAGGGGCTAGGCTAGGGTCACTCGCTAGCTACAGTCCCCCAATTCCTTGGCTTCCTTCTCTTTGACTTCGGCACCTAGTCCCATTGCAAGACAGCTCTTATATATCATAGAGAGTTGGGCCACGGAACTACGTGGATGTTCCCCCCAATTACCCCTCTAGTTCTAGAGGTATCAATCCTTTGTGTTCACACCAAGAAAGGTGGGGTGCTAGGGGCCTAAGGTATCAACCTGGGGTTTCCTCTTTCTAGAGGCAGGTGAGAAGGTGTGGTGTCTGCAAACTCTCGCCAGATTTTTGGAGACCCATTGATGACATATTGATTTTCTCTATGGATCCTGCACAACATGAGCAGCATGTCAACAAGTCCTACACCCTCTAAAGGACAATTAGTTGTACATTAATGCCAAGAAGAGCAGCTTCTTTTGGAGGTACATTATTTGAGGTAAATCATCAGCTCCACCAATATTCGATTGGACTTTGCGAAGGTCCAAGACACAATGGGCTAGGAGCTGGCCACAAAAGGACAAGGTCCATATGCTCATGGCAATTTGCCAAGCATTCAGAGAGCACATCAAGGACTTGGCCAAGATTGCGGTACTGATCACCAATAAATTGCAGGGGGTGAAGACAAATAAGCGAGCCATCTGCTTCAGTATAGAAGCACTTAAACCCTTCATCTTACTAAAGCAAGCACTTAGCACAACCCTTATATGGCATTGGCTCAAAGGGACGATTCATTTGATGTGAAGATCGATGCTAGTGACTATGCCATCGGAGCAATCATGGAGCAACATGGTCCCTCCATCGCATTTGAAGGATGCAAATTCATCCAAGAACAGATACTCACTATATGACAAATTGCTAGCAATCAATCATTTAGTGGAGTTGGACATTCTAGCACTTTGGAGGCATTATAACATTCTAGCACTTTGGAGGCATGATAAACTAGGTTCCCACGTCAAAGAATGTCATTCCCAATGCTTTAAACAAAAAGGGCCTTAGCATTGTACGAGATTCAACACTCTAGACATGAAGAACTAGTACCACGATGCTCCCGAGTTTCGAACTCATTGGTACAAAGTGATGTTGGGCAATCAAATCGACAAGTACGGCATCCATGATAGGTGGTAAAGGATGCCTTTGTTTTCTTTCCCAATTTTGGTCAGCCTTGTCACACGTTGCCCACAATCCCACAGTTGACAGACATGAGGGGTCAATGACAACCTCAAGAAACTTGAACCGAAGTATTTCTAGCCACATCTTCTCAATGACGTCCACAAATGTCACTCATTGTCACGTATGCCAGAAGATTAAAGGTTCCTCATGGGACTTTGCCTTTAGATTCATGACCAGCCCTTTGAGCATATCAGCATGGACTTTGACACATTACTTCCACCTTATTGGTTTCACGAACACTTGTGCCTAACCAATTTAGCACGTTTGGCATGTTTATTCCGTGTAAAAGCACCAGCAACGCACATGATATATCCAAGTTGTTACTTTGTTGGCAATATATGTGTGGTATTCCTAAGGCCATGGCCATTATGTCCAACAAGAGACTCCAAGTTTCAATTAATTGGCCTAAGACTCAGTGACATGTTATATTGCAGATACACAATCCTCATGGAGGAATGAGTCACGTCATTGTACCGTCTTAGATCAGCGATACAAACAAATGCAGATCTCAAAACAAGTTCTTGCTACCAAGCTTTGTCTTTTAACTTTCAAGCCATGGCTAGTGACTTTGGAGTGTCCAGTCAACATTTCTGAAATTCCAAGGGGTAGTTGAATACTTCCTTGATGTTTCCTGCATTCAAAATTTTGGATAAACATACTTCTGTTACAATAACAGATCACCTCTAGTCATGGTCTGGACGCTCAAGAGAATCGAAAGAAATGTGGGGGATAAATACATGAAATGCCGAATCCTTTTCACACTACTAGTGCCCCTGCTCTACTAGAATCTTAGCTTGCTCTTACATAAACGACCTCTTCAGAAAGACAGTTAGAAGGCGGCTTCCCAAGAACGGAAATGATGGCACATATCCCTCCAAATATAACGTCCGCAGAGGCTTGGAATGTTCGACTACGCCGTTGAAAATTCTGTTTCATTCAATACTGATCCCCTCAGGCTCTACCTTACCAGACTTAAGGGACAGTACTTTGGCGGGACATTTTCAGGAGAGTCGCAATAGATTTTATACATGAAAAAGCTTTAACGAGGTTCCCTGTACTCACCGAAGAGCTAAGTGGTGGCGGACTCCAATGGGGGCAGGAGCTCTTCTGCGAGCTTGGCAGCCGGGGCACGTCCGCCAGCGGTCTCCGCAACCCTGTATGTCTTGGTTTTGCTTATAGGGGCGCATTTGACGAGGATAACGACGTCACCCACTTTGCACTTGTTCTCAGCGTCGTGCGCGTGGTATTTCTTAGTGGTCTTGATGCGTTTCTTGTACTTGGGGTGGCGAGAGATACGGACGACCTCAACAGCGACGGTCTTATCGTTGGTAGAGCAGACAACCTTTCCTCTGATCTTTTTCATGGCCTCGATGGGGAGGCGACGAGGGGGAGGGCAAGGGAGGAGGGAAGGGGAGCAAGGGGAGCAGATTTTGGAGCCTGAGAAGGAAGAGTGGGAGAGAGAGATGGGGGTAGAGAGAGGAGAGTAGAGCTTGGCAGCCATGGAAATGAGCGCGGCCGCCATAGCTGAAGCTTTGAGGTTTATGCAGTTCTGCTTCACAGATAATCAAGATAACGCCTAGCGCGAGAGACTACGTATTCGTCTTCGTCTTCGTATTCGTATACATACTTGCGTATTTCATATGTTTGCCTGCACCTTGAGGGAATCTTTAGAAACCTTGCTTGAGCCCTGCCCGCCCACGCCAATCTTCATATTGAAGGACAAAATCTGTCATTGTCCTTCAAAAATAACTAAATATATGCAAAAATTTGCAACCTTGTTCAATTGTTGGCCTTCATTTGCAACGTCAATTTTTCTAATGGCCTTCCCTAGAATGCCTAAAGGGCTTTGAAGGTCGCTGAAGGCTTCAAATTTCAAGGCTGGCCCATGCCTCAATGATAAGGCCCTTGGTGGTCAGGGGCTCCATACACACTACACTGCCATGATCTGGCGATGAGAACTTTGCTCATGTGGTGCACAGTCATGGGTTTAAGCCCCACTAGCTAAAGTTGCATTACATGCTTTTTTGAAGACGAAACCCCCTGCCCAAAGCCCTTGGGCATGGGGTCTTGGCTTGGGCAGGTAGCACAAATTTTGGAGCTAATAGTGTCTTGCCATCTGGCAAAATGCTCCTGTCTTTTTGGCTGGTTCTTTGTGCCGACATTGAAGCTTGGCTACCACAGCTTGAATGACTTGTTCTAACTTTCATTTGGTTGTGATGGTACCAGGTGAGTCGGGTTACCTATCTATCGGTTCTGCATTTAAAAATCCTGGGCATGACTACGAAGAAGAAGGATACGGCATTCGCAACTTCGAGGAGTACTCTATGGCAGATTATCTCCAACTATGAAGAATAGGACTAAACTTTCTATTGGGGAATAGTCATGAGTATTGTTGTACTCTTTATAAGTTATTGATATGAATATGAATATGTAGATTGATTCCACTTTGCACTTTTTCGAAAGGGGTGGAATAATAATGGATTGCTTTCACTTGTGCGGTGTTAAGGGCAATGGTATATGGTTGTATTTGGGTTACTTATGCATTGAAAATTGATCTAGTATAGGACACACACACACACACACACACGTCACACACACAGAGTCAATACTATATCCTTCTTTTTGTGATCTCATCCAAATCTTCTCCTCTCATATCATCTCCCATGTTGAGCTTCTTCCGGGCCGTGTGTAAAGAGGCTGAGTGTTTTTTGTGGTCTACAAGGGTTGTATATACATGGCACCTTTTAGTATAGCTTCTTCTTTTGACATGTGTTACAATTTGGATTTTTATACATTTCACCTTTTGAAGGGAGGGCCAACCCTACTCCTTGTACCTCTCTCTCTCTCTCTCTCTCTCTCTCTCTCTCTCTCACATTACAACCACTTGGGCCCATATGGCGCCAAGACATATGCTGATTCTCTCAACCTTCCCTTTGTCTCCAAATGGCTCTTGTGCTATCCATATATGAGATCCAAATGGCCCTTGTGTTATCCATACCAATTTGGGTGAAATGCCACAACAATGACATCACCTAAACCCTCAAAGAATCTAAATGTCAAACATGGAGGACTGAAAGGCAAACATCCTCACATGGCAGGTGAATAAGAAAGTACTACAAGTTATGCTTTTGGTTCACCTATTTTCCCTTCTTTTGTGACTTGTAATAGTGCACTTCAAAACCCCAACATAGAACCACTCCACCCGACTGCTTCACTCTAAGCTGGTGGTTGGATGTAGCAACCAATGCTTGTACCTGCTCTGGGACCAGTGTATGGAGTTTCTCCAACACCCAAGATCTATGCACAACCAGATCATATCCTCCAATTACCACCCGCCGCAGCCACCAACCCTATCCCATGTCCTATGCTATATTTTGGCTACATGCCTCGATTAGGTATTCCACATGTGTTGAGTGTTTCACCAATGCTAGTACCACAAGGCTACATAGATTAGCAAGGATGCCCTCTTGCACCACATTGCATGGCTTATCACCTAGCGTTATGCACCTCAGTCAGGTATGGCACCTACACCACTCTACACCTCTATCCCAAGCTATGTAACTCAACCACGCACATTGCCTTACCCACCCAATTACTATAGTGAAGGCCCTCTGCCTATGTAAAACAAACACTCAAGCCCCATCCTATAATAGCTATGTAGGCCCACCACCTATGTAGAGTACCCTTGCCTACACCACCTTAGCCTATTATGTGCCTCACCTAGGCCACTATTTATGTAGAGTGTGCCTCTCCCTACACACCTTACCCATGCTACCCACCTCAACCATGTTTCCACCTGTGTAGAGTGCCCCTACCTACCCACCCTATCCTAGGAAGCTACCCAAGTGTTTCAGTATTGGGAGCCTAAGAATGCAAGCAAGGGTAGTGCTAGGCTCCTGACGTTGATGCTACTCTAGAAGCAGTGGGAGATCTAAAATGTGATCCCAAGGTTAATTTTTCAAGGTGTGGGGCAAGATTAAAGACCACAATGCCTTATTCCTAGTGGACACGAGCCGATGAAAACTATATTTCAGTTGAGGTGGCAGCTTCTTTGGGGATTAGTCCTCAAGAGATGGGGATTCATGTGGTAGCCGATCTTGTAATGGAAGGACACCAATATGAGATTACCCAATTATTTGGGTCCAAATTCAAGGCTACATTGAATAACTTCTTTATAGCACCTCTCAAAGGATGTGATGCTTTGTTGGGCATGCCTTGGCTATGTTAAGTGACTCTATTCCCAATGCATGCACTAAGAAAGTGGGTGTAACTGATTATAGCATTAAAGATGTGCCAACTCCATACTCTTGTGAAGGGTAAAAAAGACTTGATTCAGAGGGTTGTTTTGATTGATTCTCTTTAACAGTTCTTTGAATCAAGTCTTTCCCACTTTTAACAACTTGTCCCACAAGAAGGATCTAACAACAGACATTTTCTAAAGTATGTAGAAGTTTGAAAGAACCTTAATACTATATTTTGGACAAACCTTCATAACAAATTTAGTTGAAAACATACGTCAATCCAAGAACTATAACCTTCTCCTAGCACTTCCTAATGTGCTCAAGAGTGGATTGGTCTCCACTAAAGGATCAACATGAAGTTAGGCAATTTCTTAATTAGTCGTATTTTACCATCTCTACATAGAGCACTATGCATACGTGATGACCCCCTTGGTAAACTTGATCATGGCAAGATATTTGTGTCTTAGGACAACAAGAGGCACCTTCTTACAAGTTACAACATTCAATGAGTTATCATGAGTTACCTCAACTCCTGATTCGGCAAAGGTGTTTGTAGTTTGGGAATAGGAGCAAATAATGAGGATGGACATCCAGTGGCTTACGAGAGTTAAAAGTTACAACCAACAGAGAGTTATGACTTGGAATTTTTAGCATTGGTGTATGCATTGAAGAAATGGCAGCATTTTTCACTTGGGGGGAGAGTTTTGGCTGATGACCAATCATCAAGACCTTTGGCATATCTTCACCCAATCTCAATAAAAATCTTAGTCCTTGTTGCTAGCTAGATCGCATGATGCTGTGTCTAGTTCATACAATTGCAACAAGTAATGTCAGATGCCCCCTATTATTATAGTAGAATGATTTGGTTATACATGAAGAAAAGAATGGAAACGTGCATGCCAGAATAATTATTTAACAACAATGTGACTAACTATTTCAAATATTCAGTTGGGGTACCAGAAGCATGCAAAAATGATTACCCTAGCAAACATCAACACATTGCTATCCACTTGCCTCAAAGTATGCACGAGAGAAGGAATGGAAGATGAAGAGATTGGAACAATTGGGTAAGGAAGTCCAAACAATCCACTGGTTTAGCATTGAAGTTGCTCTAGTTACCAGGAAAGAACTAATACTTTCTCTTGCCAAAGGGACAAATGACTCTTTGAAAGAGAACCTCCATGAGTGATTGAAATAGTGAAGAATATGAGCCGGAATATGTTGGGTGGTATAGGTAGAGGTAGGGGAAGAGGATCTTATAAAGCTAGAGGTGTTGGACTTTTACAAAATTAGAATGGGTAGCCACCATGGTAAGCAGGAAGAGGTCAAGGTATGTATGCTATGTTTTAATTGTGGTGAGTGGGGCCACTACGACACCTATTGTGACAAGCCTTCTCATATGGGAAGTGACATTTTTCCTCTACTGCAATACTTGAATGATAGGGCTAATGATTTGGGGTGGAGATTCAAGGTCTTTCTCAGCCTAGTGCTACTAGTACTACTAGTATACCCACAAATGCAAATGATAAAGGGAAAGGTAAGGTAGCAAATCTGATTGGGTTGATACAAGTTTTAGAAGTAATATCGGTTGCAAAGAGAACTAGAGCTCAAAGCAATGGAGAAACAGCCAGGCCCTAGTCCAAAGAAGGGGAAGCAGATGGAAATTGAGTCTCCAAAGCAAGCAAAGAAAAAGACAACAAGGCCTACAACACAATACAAAGTGACAGATTTACCTTGGGGGAAGAGCAAACAGAACACAGCTTGGTAAATAATTTTATTTAGCGAAATGCAGATATTACTTTTTGCCAAATGATGGGTATGTGTCCAAAGTTGAAGAGGGAATGGAAACGAACAGTCAATCCTAGTAAGAAAGTTACTTTAGAACCACCTAGAGGAGTAATAGGTAGTCAATCCTAGTAAGAAAGTTGATTTAGATCCACCTAGGGGAGTAATGTCCATTGAATACTTGCCCGACGTATGTCTAGCAATTGAGGCATGGCACTAGGGTGTGGGTTTAGGAGAATCACATATAGATGGTGATGCTCAGATTTGTGCTTTCATCGAGGTTGGTGCTCTCAACCAAGTTTGTAGTAAGGGCACTATAGAGGTATTCTAGTGATTTACTGACATCTCAACTGGGGGTACCGTCTAAGTTCTCCAATTGGTATGAGCCACCAGAGAATCGTTTGTGCCCCAACTTTGTTTGAAACTTAGTTATCCAACTTACTATTATAATGGAGCACAAGGTCACCCTTACCAATCTTCTTGTCCTTGATCTTCTCATTAGCTCTCCATTGATTTTGCTCTCCTTTTGCTCTTGGATCTTTTGATAATGAAGATGATTCCTAAAGTAATGCTGAGGCTCCTCATTTATCTTCATCAAGAATCTCAATGCTGGCACCTCTACCTTAATAGGTAGTAAAGCTTCAACTCCATATATAAAGTGGAAATGAGAGAATCAAGTGCTTCCTTTCACTGCAATCCTATAAGTCCATAGTGCACAAGGAGCTCCAAATCCCATGATTTCTCATGAGTCTGAGTCCTCTTGCTAAGCAAGATCGTTAGTCCACCATTGAAATTTTCATTCATCCCATTTCATTGTGGATAGTAAAGAGTGACATACCTGTGTTTGATTTTCAGCTTTTCACATAAAAGATCCATCAACACACTCCAAAATCTAGGTTCTCTATCTGGCAAGAGCTCCAATCGTGCTCCAAATGGGTAGCAAATTTCCTCATACACAAACTTGTATACCTCCTTTATATTCACTGCTTTCACTGCCTTAGCTTCCGCCCATTTGGATAAGTAATGATATTTCCTCTGTGTCTTCCTTTCTATCTCAGTTTTTACTCTACTAGCATAGTATACTAGCCTCATATATCTACATTCATTTCCTTGTTGCAAGAGAATTGCACCGATTGCATCTCGCCCTATGGAAGGGTTGACATAGAATGGTTTGTCAAATTCAAGAGCTTTCACACTTGAAATCTCTGCAAGTGTCTCTTTGACTTTGCCGAATACCTCCTCACACTCTTCATCCCACTAAAGAGGA
This sequence comes from Dipteris shenzhenensis, assembly GCF_047967505.1. Lineage (NCBI taxonomy): Eukaryota > Viridiplantae > Streptophyta > Polypodiopsida > Gleicheniales > Dipteridaceae > Dipteris > Dipteris shenzhenensis. The sequence goes on from NC_141619.1 coordinate 17,403,460, forward strand.
TCCTTCTTGACTGCCTGCTGAAGTGGATAAAGCAACTATGTCAATGAAGACATAAATCTTGACGTATATTTCCCCTTTTGAATGAATTTATGGAATTGCTTAGTGGAAGTAGGAGAGGGTAGTAAAATTAACGCTTTCACTTTGTCAAGATCAAGCTCTATCATATTCTCTGACACAATATGCCCAAGAAGTTGAATTCTAGGCTGAGCAAAAAAACATTTCTTTGGGTTTAGTTGCCCCCCCCCCCCCCCCCCGAGTCCACCCTTTGAAATACTAGTTCCAACTTTTCACAATGCTCCTTCCTTGAAATGAAAACACAAATATCAACCAAGAAAACCGTAACAAACTGATCAAGAGAAGGAGCAAGTACCTCATTGGATTAGTGTTAATAAACGGATGAAAATAAATTGAAAAAGTACACACTATCTTAGATATGAAGTCTTTTATCTATGATGTATTGATCTTAGGCATGTTTAGAATGATTGAACATAAGCTGAAAACAAAAAGCGAGGAGCTGAATAGCCCATTTTTCTTTTAGTTTCAAAAGAGATTTTAATTGAGTATGCATGTGCTTTCTAAGTTAATGAATAGAATTTTGAATCTTTATAGGAATGCATAGGTGTAAGAGGCTCATTTAGTTTTTTATGTTTTAAATAATTCATTATGTGTATGAATTCTTTCTTTCATTCCTACATGAGAGAGAGAGAGAGAGAGAGAGAGAGATTTTATTCCTATTTGTTGGTCGATTTTGTTTCTTCATTTGCTTGTTTATTCTTGCTTAGTTTCCTTCTTTCTTTTGTATTTTTCTTTTTTTCTTTCTCTTTTGTTTATTTGGCATATTTTAGTAAGCACTCAATTCGCTCAAGACTTCGCGGGTCTTTAGAAATCCAGTATAGCTGCTTATGCTTGGGCATTGATGATGACATAAGTGTTGCTTTGCTTGCTAACTATGTCTTCCTTTTGTTTTTCATTTTTTTTCTTCTCCTTTGTTTTCTCTTTTATTTTCTTGTAGAGTTTTGGAATTTAGAACAACAAAAGTTCTAAATTTATATGATTGGATATATATATATATGTAACATTTGCCACATCAAATGGCATGAATCTAAAAAAAACAACCCCAAGGTGTAACGAATCTTGTCTTCTCCTGACCTTCTGGTGCAATAGCTATTAAAAAAAACCTAAATATCTATCACATATGATCTACCTTTCATGGCCTACAACTTTATCCAAGATTTCGTCGAGGAAAGGTATTGGATATAGTGATTCCTCTTTGGTGCTTCATTTCATGGATTATAGTCCATGAATACGCACCATCGACCATCCTTCTTTGGCCTTATTACCATTGGATTTCCCCAATCAACACTCTACTTGATAAATAAGACCCACCTTCAAAAGCTCCTCTACCTTTGTCTTGAGCACTTGCTTTGTCCTAGCCTTCACAAGTTTTGAAACACTAGTCTTGCACATTCCTTCAACTTTATCCTAAAAGCTTTCCATGAGAATCCCCTTATTTTTTGATACAAACTAATAAAAAGGTAGGGAATTTTTCAAACATTCTAAGATATTCATAGCCTTCTTGTGAAGTGAGGTTGGTACTTAGCATCCTCTCCACCAATTCCTACTTTTGGGTTGAGGAACTCCTTGGTTGCATCAAATTTTCTATGGATTCTAGTCTTCCCTCCTCCTTAGCATCAAATATAGCCATTAGCTGAACTTCTTGAGGGTCTTCCTTAGCAAGAATGAAAGACACTTGGCCTTCCTCATCATCAAAATCTTCACTTTTCTCTTCGCTCTCAATTTTTATCTCTTCCTCTTGATCATCTCCTTCTTCATCCTCATTTAGCTCCACATGACTCACCATGTTAGAACTCATCTTCTTTCTTGTACTAGTATGTACGATTATCAATCCCTTTCATCATGATCATCTGTATTATTTTATTGGAATTTTGGTTGGCACATCGTTGAGAAAATGACCACTTTGCCATTGATCGGGCACCCAAAATGGGTCATGATCATTTTGTAGAGAAACTTGGCCACATAGGCCATCACACTATCATGCATTGCTCATGCTTCAACCCACTTGGCGCACTAATCCATTGCCATGAGGATATATGGATTGCTACTCACATGGATAGGTGGCTTGAAAAGTATAGCAAAGCTTAGAGGGTCTATTGCTATTAATATTGATGAATCTAGATACCTTAAAAGGGAGGGAATCCTTTTAGCCGTATTTCATAATAGCAAAGGTTCCATAATATACTGAAGCTATTTTCTCTAGTCCATAGGAGGAAATCCGCAAGGGAAAACAGAAGGATTTGGAAGGAATTGTCCTTGCACTTCCTTGGGTGGAGAGTAGTCCCACAGAACACCCCCAAGAAGGCTCATCGTCAAACATGCAGAAGAAAGCTTCTAGTGTCCCTGAATTGCAGAAAGGTGAAGCCCCCATCAAAACCAAGGAGCCTTTGCAAAAGAAGAAAGGAGACAAGTATCATACAGAGGATAGCCAGTCTACTGCATCGAAGAAGACAAAGCCTTTGCATGTGGTTAAAAATCGAGCTCGAAAGGGTACATTCATTAACATCTACGCTCCTTTGGCAGAAGGGATGGAACACGAAATGTTTGATGAGGGAGGTGGAATAGAAGGCCACAGTGGTCTTTCATTTCTTGGAATATTAGAGGTGCATGTGCGATGTGGAAGCAACAATTCATTAGAAATTTCCTGCATAGGAACAAATCTTCATGTCTAGCCTTGCAGGAGTTAAAAGTTAGTCCGAAATTGCTTTATCTGCTTCAGCAGGCAATCAAGAAGGATCCTCTGTAGTGGGATGAAGAGTGTGAGGAGGTGTTCGGCAAAGTCAAAGAGACACTTGGAGAGATTTCAAGTGTGAAAGCTCCTAAATTTGACAAACCATTCTATGTCAACCCTTCCGTAGGGCGAGATGCAATCGATGCAATTCTTTTGCAACAAGGAAATGAATCTAGATATATGAGGCTGGTATACTATGCCAATAGAGTAATAACCGAGGCAGAAAGGCAAACACAGAGGAAATATCATTACTTATCCAAATGGGCAGAAGCTAAGGTAATGAAAGCAGTGAATATAAAGGAAGTATGCAAGTTTGTGTATGAGGAAATTTGCTACCCATCAGAGTGTGTTGATGGATCTTTTATGTGAAAAGATGAAAATCAAACACAGGTATGTCACTCTACTATCCACAATGCAATGGGATGAATGAAAATTTCAATGGTGGACTAACAATCATGCTTAGCAAGACGACTCAAACTCATGAGAAATCATGGGATTTGGAGCTCCTTGTGCACTATGGGCTTATAGGATTGCAATGAAAGAAAGCACTTGATTCTTTCCTTTCCACTTATATGGAGTTGAAGCTTTACTACCTATTGAGGTAGACGTGCCAGCATTGAGATTCTTGATGAAGATAAATGAGGAGCCTCAGCATTACTTTAGGAATCATCTTTTGGAATTGCAAAAAGTAGAGTTGGATAGGATGCAAGCATTGGAGCATTATCAAAATATCCAAGAGCAAAATCAATGGGAGAGCTAATGAGAAGATCAAGGACAAGAAGATTGGTAAGGGTGACCTTGTGCTCCATTATAATAGTAATTTGGATAACACTTTCAAAACTAAGTTTTAGACAAAGTGGGTGCATGAACGATTCTCTAATGGATCATACCATTTGGAGAACTTAGACGGCACCCTAGTTGTGATGTCCAATAAACCACTAGAATACCTCTATAGTGCCCTTACTCTAGTGCCCTTACTCTACAAACTTGGTTGAGAGCGCCAACCTTGATGAAAGTCATCATGTGTGGGACTAGCTGCATACCCAAAGATGAATACTGCCATGCGTGAAGATATTAGCTATCCTACATGTGACTAGAGGTAGCGATATTAGATGATCATTCTTCCCTGGATATTTGAGGGGCTTTGGACTTTTTACATGTAGTGTGAAATAGTCGCACGGGTTTTTACTAGAACTTGTTTATACTGCCTTACATATGGGAGGCAATGGTGGTGAGCACTAACCTAGTGGAACTTTTTTATACTCCCTTATGTATGGGAGGCAGCGGTGAGCACTAACCTAGTGAGAAGGTGAATGATAGCGAGTAGTCACTCACTTGAGTATCATCCCTTAGGCTTCAAATGAGCCTACTTGTATGTTGGATCCTAGCATCGACTTGGCATCTGAGCTATCACGTAAAACAAAGAGTCACTCATATAAAAGGTAGCATTGTATAGAATAAAGATGATATCACTACAAACTGTGTGTTACCTTCATGAAAGGTTACATACTTTGTGTCATTACATTAGGATTTTGACGAGTTTGCAAGGCGTTTACACTAACTGTGATAACTGATGGTTGTTCCTCACTTCGAGTACATAATGTGAGATGGCTCTTATTGCCACTATGCCAGGAAACCATGTAGCTAGCAAAACATAAGTGGCCCTTGTTTTGGTCATGAGCAATGCTCCCTGATTCGACTACTAGCAATGCATACTGTCCATGCGTATCCCATCAACCCATGATGCAAAACCTGAGATAGCAACTTTGGAAAGCATGGGAACCATTTATAGTTATGTCGTGATCTAACCAATTCAGTCAATTCATCTTCTCTAGCTCTTACATTTCCTTACGAGCAAAATCATGTATATGTTTCATGGGCATTCTCATCTCATGATAATTCTCTTATGGGCACTCCATCTTAAAAGTAGTTGTAATTCCTTATTATCATCAAGAGACTGTCATCATTGTTTTATAATCAGTACACATATACTATCAGATGTTTAGACTACCATCACAATATATGGCCCATAAATTCTTTGCGACTTCTTGGTATTGGCACATTGAGAGTTATTAAGATATTCTTCTATTGCTAAGGACAACCATATCAATCGTCATGATCTAGCCATGAGCACTATTCCCACATTAAAATGTGTTAAGAAGCATACGTGATTGAAATCTATAAGTAATCATAAGTGCATTTGTTTTAATTCTTCCAACTTCTTGGATTGGAATATTAAGGAAAATCGAATAATTTGACAAGGTCAAACATCAATATATCATATTATCATCATCATGGCCTAGGTATGAGTGCTAGTCCCACATTATAAGGTCAGTAAAGACGTGTGTGTGTGTGTGTGTGTGTGTGTGTGTGTGTGTGTGTGTGTGTGTGTGTGTGTGTGTGTGTGTGTGTGTGTGTGTGTGTGGTAGACATTTACAACACCCCTTTCCATAGTGAAGAGTAGACAAATTTGGAGTAGGAAAGAGAGATGTTTAATAGACAAACTTTGCAATAAACATCACAAGAAACGAAGTAGCATCATTAAAGGATGAATATTTTTTTTTTAGAAGAAAAAATGTGAGCAGTGAAGCTTTGATAAGTTATTGGTAGCATCACTTTTATTGAAGAGGGGAGTCTGCCTACCTGCCACCATCCAACAAGAAAAATGTGGTGAGAACCTATTTAAACTTTAGTTGGGTAAGACAGGTGTCATAAACACCCCTCCCTTATTATCGGAGTAGCAATAAATTTAATGCTTAACAATAAACTTATAAAGCTAGATGCGTAAAAAATTGGCTATAAGTGAACAAGTGTTTAAGTGAGGTAAGTAGGAATAAAGGATTAATTTAAGATGAGGGGGAAATAAAAGAAAGGTACGAAAAAAAAGGGGGAAGGGGGGGGGGTGTTTAATAGATTTGAGGGAAAAGTAATAGGTGGAAAAAACCAATGGATGATAGGAAGGGAGGGGTAGATAATTTAAACAAATAAGAAGAAAAAGAAAAGGGAAGGGAGTATTTAGAGGATAGAAGGAAAGCAAGGGGTTAGGTTTAGAAAAGGGAGCATTTTTAAAGGGTTTATTAACTAGAAGAGTTTGTTACAAAGGAGCTATAAAAGAAAAGGCACTAAACAATACAAAATTAGAAAGGAAGAAATATACAAGGAGAAAATAAAATGAAAAGGCACTAAAAATCAAAAAAATTAAAGAGAGGGGGTTGGGGGGGGGTTGGTTTAATAAATAAGGAAGAAAAGACGAGGAGTGAAAGGGAACCTGAGATTCCAAGGTGGCATGTGAATAAGCTAACGGGGGAAATGTATGGGAACACTAAGGAATGGAGTCCATCTTCTTTCAGGAAAAGACATACACGAGTCTTTGTGCATGCACGAGAAGTCCTTGCGCTCGCAGAGATTAAGTTCGTGTACAGGGATCCATGTGGGTGCACAAGAATTGAGCAGAAGGTTTGCAATTATAAAGCAAGAGTTGTAGGTACTATTGCAAGGCGCTGTCCATGAACAGTGGCAAAAGTTGTAAGGTAAAAGCCGAGATAGTCCACCAGTGGAGCATACTTTGGGGAGCAGGCAAGCGAGGAGGGCAGTCAAGCAAGGTAGTGTAGAAGCATTTAGAGGTAGTCAAGCAAGGTAGTGTAGAAGCATTTAGAGGTAGTAAATGTGTGACTGTGCGTGCACGCTTGGTGAGTTGAGAGCAGGGAACAGAGAGCGTGAGGCAGGGCATAGGGAGCATGAGCAGCAGGAATTGAGTGCAGTGGATCGTAGGTCATGAGTAGAAGGAGGAGATTAATTTTTAGGTAGATCAGGGGAAGTCGGGCACATTGGGGCAAGGGAATTCGGGGAGGTGAGGAGCTCAAGGAAACTTGGAAGGAGACTATGAAACGCATGGGAGCGCATGGGTGGAGGGTAGAATTAAAGGCTACATGTGTGAAAAAAAGTCGTAGATAGGCTTAGTGTAGGAGAAATTAAGGGTTTAGAGAGCTTTGGGAAGAATAGGGGAGTATTAAATTAAATAGAAAAATTAGGAGGGAATTTGGTGAAAGAACAATTAGGGAGGAGTTAGGAAAATGGAGAAATAAAGAAACATGGTAAGAATTAGAGGAGGGTGAATTAGTGAAAGGTAGAGGAGTAAATTAGTGAAAAATCGAGAAACAAAAATAAAAAGGAAAATTTGTAAAACATAGTTTAAAAAATAAAAGAAAACATAGTAAAAAATAAGAAGGGATAATTAGGGTATATAGGTTTCTTTTAAAGGAGAAAAATATACGGGGAGCAAAGGAAAAAAGGGGATAGAAAATAAGGGAAATATAGGGGAAAATAGGGGAAAAGTTAGAGGGAGACCGAGGAGAGGAGGGAGAAATAGGGGACATTAGGGGGGATAGGGACAATAGGGGAAGCTAGGGGAGGTGCTTTTTTGGAAAAGATTGGGAGAAGGGAATGAGGGGAAGAAAAATTAAGGGTATTTAATAAAATTCAAAGGAAAAAGGGAAATGAGGGGAGAAAAAAAGGAAAAATTGAGGGAAATAAACAGGAAACCAAGGGATATAAAGGGAGGATGGAAGGGAGGTGAGATAGGGATAGAAGTTACGGGAAAATGTTAAGGGGGAAATTAATAAAAAAAGGGGGGGGTGGTCGAGAAGAAAAAATGTAACGTAACTATAAAGGAGAAAATGAATAGGAAGTGTGTGTGTTTTTTGTACATGTGCATATGTGCACGCCCGTGCCTAGCAATCCACCCACACAATCACAATCCCACCCCCTACGAGGGTCACCATGCCCCCTCATAGGGAGGGGGTCATGGTGTCCACCTTTAGAAATGAATGACTTCTAAACAAGCTTTCGTAGATCATCAATGTTGATCAATGTTCCAAGAAAATCATTTTTTGTAAAGTTAAACACAATCCTCCTAAGCCTTATGATATTGCATCCGTTTTTAGAAGAGCATCTGACAAGTTCTAGAATATAATAGGCAGCTTGCTTTGTATTGTTACATATGTAGATGATCGGCATAATCAGAGAGCAAATACCCTCTCTTAGTTGTATTTCATAATAACAAAGGTTCCATAATATACCGATGTCATAATGATATCTGTGCTAAGAAATTTAGCACTTGTGCCAACAATACAACTGTTCTCCAACTGGTATAATGTTGTAGTATCCGCAAGAAGTTCCACAAACTCAAGAGGGTAGATACACGTCCCCCCAATAGAACAAAATGTTACGGGGTTAGGAACATTAACTAGGCAAATGTCGTCAATGTACCTAAAAGGGTATTGAGACCATTTCAAAACATCCCACCTTCCACGTCTAGCTAAGTTGATGCAAAAATTGTATTCGAAGTAAAATAAGTATAAAATAAGTATAGATTGCACAAAATGGGGGAGTAAAACAATCCTATAGGAATACCTTTTCTTTGTATTTATGTCATGTTGTTAAGTTGTACATACATATTAGAGATCAGCCCATGAGTTAATCCTGATAACCCTTTCAAAGTCATAGTTTAGGTCACACCCACCAGTTGGGGCCCATTCCCCTTCACAGGGAGTACAAGGCCTTTTGCGAAAAGAGATAAAATTAAAATCACTATCCTTGACTTATGATGTTAACTAGACCATGTGCCCCATCAAGAGGAATACTCTCATAGCATGTGCTATATCAACAGAAATATACTAAATATTTTTTTAGGAAGATTAAGAGTGGTCATAAACGACTCAATCCCCCACCAAGAAGAACATTTATCTTCTCCTCTGAGAAAGAGTTCATGTTGTGTTTTGGCACACTCGTTCTTGAGTTGTAAGACACATGTCTTTAAAATGCATGTATTGATAAGTCCAATTTCATCATATGTAGCATTGGTAATCCATCTAAATGTATTTTTATGGGCCTTGTATATACCCATAATAAATGGTAATCTAAAAGGTGTAATAGAAAATGAATGGAGTTCATTTTCAATTTTTTGTTCCAAATCGGATGTTCTCATGCTAATTTTTTACAAAAACACCACCATTATACCTCTCATGAGCCGAGACATGGGCAAATTTTTGACACCAAAAAGCTATATTATTAGATGCTTTGTCAATACCATGCATAAAAAAATCATGTTCGAGAGTTTTCAAATTATCCAAAAAATATTGATCACTCCATACATCCTTCCTAAATTTCTTATGCAAGGGTGATTTCCTGTAATGGTCCCACAGCCAATCATAAGAAAATTTTCTGAGCACATGTAATATAGAAGGTGAGGATATGCCAATGGCACAACTCATTCCAATATTTTCCTTGAGCTCTTTGAGCAAGGTTTTTTCATAGGGATGTGGTTTAGTGTACTGCCATTCATAAACTGGTGTATGTGGTTATGTATATACCATATTGCATGGTCAAACCACATTACTTTATTTGGACTCTGTATACCCATATTGTTACAGTTACATCTCAGATAGGGCCACAAGTAATTCCAAACATCCAATACCTTTTTTACGAGTAGTAGAGTTTTTTGGCTACAAAAACTTCGTTGTTTTGAAAAAATAAAAGGACTCCTCAAGTACAGTCAATGACAGATACTACAAGCAACTCATTGGATCTCTTATATATCTGACTATCACTCGGCCAGCTATTTGTTATGTAGTAAGTTCACTTGCACAATTTATGGCAAATCCAAAAAATTCTCACTGGAATGTAGCCAAAAGAGTCTTGAGATACATCAAAGGTACAAGATAGTTTGGGATAGAATATAGAGAAAGTCATTCATAGTTGCATGGATTGGATATGCATTTTTCCTTGGTCAAGGTGCTATATCATGGTTGTCAAACAAACAACCAACTATTTCTTTGTCTTCAACTGAAGCAGAATATAGAGCACTCACTAGAGGTGCATGTGAGGCTATATGGCTCAAAAGACTATTGTTAGAAATAGATTAGTTTGATGAGTTAAAGCCAACAACAATATACTACTGTGATAATCAATCAGCTCAAGCATTGGCCAAGAATCTAGTATATCACTCCAAGACAAAGCACATTGATGTCAGAGAGCACTTCATTAGAGAGAGAGTGTTACTTGTGGTGACATCACACTGCAACATTGTCATAGCAAAGAAAATGTTGCAAACATGTTTACCAAACCACTCAGTAAAGAGCTTCTCGAGAAACACCGACTAGCTCTTGGTTTGATGCAGAGGATGGACATTCCCATTAAAGGGGTGTGATGGAATGTAATGCTCAGTCCTCCTTCGATTCCCCAGAATCATCATCTTGAGGGAAGGCCTACTTCATGATGTTGATCTTGAGGGAAGGTGTTGAGAGTTCATGCTCAACATCATGTATTTATGTGTGCATAGCACCATCATGTGATCATATGTGCATAGCACTAACCCAATAGAGTGCTATAAAGAAAGGGTTAGATGCCCTAACCCTGAATGGGTTTGTATATATTCTACATTTTCAACTAAATCTAGTGTACATCTAGTCATTTGTGGTGTGCTCTCTAGCTGTGCCCTCTCTCCTCATCTCCACTCTTCTCCTCTCCTCTCTTCATATTTTGTCATAAGTAATGCGCTACAAAAGGCCAAAAGTGCCAAAATACTAAACATCTAAATGTCCTATCCTACTATTGCTCCACCTCGTCCGTCTCACCCTCCTCACCCTCGATCTCTCTGCGTGCGCCTGATCCTTGCCCTCCTCTTCTGAGAGCCTAATCGCTTCTTTTTCAGATGCAGTCTCTAAATTGGGATCTTTGTCCGAATCTCCAAATGGGTTGAACGTTCCACCCTAAGAATGAAACAAGTTAGAAAAACTAGAGCATCCACCATTGCAAGACAATGGTGATGGTCAAATGATAATGATGAGGATTAAGGTATACTCACATTACATTCTGCCACCTTGTGCCAATTGATGTTATATCCCTCACCCTCCTTCTCCTTAAACCAAGCATGGGATCCAATCCTGAACGCCCTTCTATACTCCATGTCGGTTGGAGGCTACCAATCACAGATTCTTGTGGATCCAAATTCAAGGAGTTAGATATGAATGACAAAACACTTGCATGACTGAACATATTAGATATTCAGTAGAAGATAGATGTATACTTACCACCCATGCCTCATTGCCTAGTCTACCACCTCTCCCGAGGTGTAAAGGATCTATGATCTCTAGACGTATTCTCGCCACCCTCTACTAAGCCTCAAATGTATCTAGATTCTCCTTGTGCTCCTTCTTTTCTATCTTCCAATCTTTTGGGTCCACCCACCCTAGCTTGTGGTTACTCCCCTTAACAGCCAACCTTAAGTCATATCTATGAGACTTTAGTACCCCCCCCATGCCAGTAAGCATGGCATTTTGATCAAACTCATACCCTCTAGGGAAATTGTCTCTTGAGGGCATCTATGATGGCCTCCTTGGCTCTATTGTCCTATTATTTCCAAGTTTTGAATATATCCTTGGGAAAGTGGGTGCTCATGAACATCCTCATGTATCTTATGAACTTCTTCCCATCATTTTCTTGTATAACTTCCCCAACGCTGTTCACTTGGTAGGATAGATCCTTAGGCAAAACAAAGTCGAAAGGATGTGCAATGGATGAAGTAGCAGAGCTAGAGTGAGGGGTGGATCGAGCACTTAAGGAGCGAGGAGTAGGGGAGCGAGTGGTCTATAGGGTGCTGCGTTCCTGTGAGAGGGGAGGGCAAGGGACCAAACTGGTACTGCATCCCATGAACAAGGGAAGACCTAAAGTGATGGGAATGTGCAGGCTTGTCTACATCTCATGTGCCGCCACAATAGCCTCAACCCTTACTACTCTTTCTGGACCTACAATGGTGACGCCCAGGTGATGATCCCTCGACAGTGGCTACAGGGGACGGTTGTTGAGTAGGTAAATCCATCGATGTTCCTAATCTACCCCAAAGGTGTGTAGGAGAGGGAATAGTGGAGATCCTCTAGGACTAAATAGAGAAGAATCTCACTGCCTCTACATCACTCATGGCTATGACAAACTCATTAGGACTCTCGACAAAGCCATGGTCTACTAGCAAAGGTGTTCCCCAAGGGGTGATCCCTTGAGGAGTTGGCCCCTGGGGAGTTTGTTTAGTACAAAGAGTTCTGGCAAGACCATTAGGAAAAAAGGGAGCTCATTTTGGGGCCTTTTAGAAGAGAGAGAAAATAGGCTCTCAACCAATTAGGAGTGGGCCAACGTAACGTTGAAAATTCAACAAAAGAAGATGAAAATAAGAAAAAGAAATAGTACTATATGTTCGTAGAAGCATGTCACATTAATGAGGTGATCTGATTTGAATCTTTAAAAAATTTATTTTCTGTGCAGAATTTGGTGATTCTGACACCGCAGACGCGTCCGGAACGGCCCAAAACGCTAAGAACGGCACTAGAAACGCTGGAATCGGACATCCGGAGGCCAGGAAACGGCCAAAAAAGGCCGAAAAACGCGATTTGCAGCAAAATGCAATATGGCAGTTTTGAAATTTCAAAAGGTGCCAGATCGCATTTTGCTGCAAATCCCACTTTTTAGCCTTTTTTGGCCGTTTCCGGGCCTCCGGATGTCCGATTCCAGCGTTTCCAGTGCCGTTTTTAGGGTTTTGGGCCGTTCCGGACACGTCTGCGGTGTCAAAATCACCAAATTTTGCACAGAAAAGTGTTGCTCTTATATGAACATTGAATGTAAAGCATGTGAAAGAATATATTTATTCCTTTTCACACTGACATTTCTCACGCAAGTATCCATATTTTCTTGCTTTTGTAGAGAGAGAAAAGAGAAAATAGTGAATTTCTTACAGGGCCCCAAAATGAGCTCCCTTTTTTCCTAATGGATGTTATTCGTATATATTGGTCTTCCTTCAATGGCCATGTTCCTGAATTCTTATTATTTCATCCACATTTTCAGTGCAAAGAGCTCTGGCAAGATGATGTTATCAATATGTGCTGGTCTTCCTTCAGTGGTGGCCATGTTCCTGAATTCGTATTATTTCATCCACATTTTTAGTAATCCCTGCCAGAATGGCCCACATCTCAAAGGTGATGGGTGCTGAAATGCTTAAATCATTAAGAGACCATAGTTTATGGTCTAGTTGATGTGAGATGTCCCTTCCAAAATCCTTTTAGGGATGAGAGGATTTTTTGAGACATCCTTAATGTAAAGGGCCAAGGTATCCGGTGTAGGAAAGTCCCGTGTCAGGATATCCTATCTTCCTAAGATAAAGCCTCTAAAGGAAGGAAAAGGGTATAAGAGTGGCGTTGTGCTTTCTTCCTCCACTGTTATCCAATAAGTATTCCATATTGTGATAGCGGTAAAAAGCCTTGATAACACCGGTAAACTTCCTTTTTTAGTCGTCGTATTGCAACTCGTCATTGGATATGGTTTTACTAATGACTGTAGAAATATTTTGTATGGTGGAGAGGGCATTTTCAAGAGACTTTGCTGACAGTTCCTAAATGCAGCAGCAGTCTGTAATGCTTAATTGGATCAATAGAAGTTGCTAGTTTTTGGGACCTACTGGCAGTAAACTTCCATCATGCTACTCGATGAACCTATGAATTTCTTTGCATGAATTAATGGATAGAAATCCTTGGATACCAATAGAAGGAGCCGTAGGGGATCCATATATCCCATTTTCAACAAATCCCCATGCCACAAAGAGAAAAAGAGAGAGTGGATAAATGTTATAGATGGCAATAGAAAAGGGTTATCATTCCTTCTCCATCCCCCGTGTGTGTGTGCAGACATTTCAAAACAAACCTTATCCATCTCAACCTTTTCTTTAAAGCAACAAGATAAACTTCATGAAGAAGGGACAACACAATATTTTACAAAAAATGAATGAATTTTCCATATAAATACCGAAGGATATTGAAGGAGCTCCACTCACCTACATCCATCCACAACAAGGACAAGTTAGAATGAGAACCCTTAATTGTGGGACTGCAGGCTTCAAAACTCAACTCCAATTGTTATCGATGTCCCAACATCATAAGTTATTTATATCAACAAATTTCATCAACCTTGGAATGTGGTGCATTGTGTGGCACGCCAACATTTGAATCATAGGTATCCAAATGCTCCATGTGTATGGTGTAAGCTCTTTCACTTCTTTCTTAAAAATAATTTCACAAATTACCCCAATTGGGGGGTCAATCTAACTCCTATACCACATCTTTGCAAGGTATGTTCAATCAATCCCTGGTCAGAGGTTAATTAAAAAAACTATCTACTAATCTTACATACTATGGACCAATGATAGTATCAACTTCCAAAGTGGTATCCACAAATGTCTATATAATTCGAGAATTGTGCCATTCTAAGAGGGTGGTTGTATGTTTCAAACTTTGTCTTATGAACTCTATCTTCCCATGTCCAAGTCATTCTTAGGCCACTCTTGCTAAAAAATCTAGAGCCATGTTGTTTATAATGGCCAACCCATGAAAAATAAAGTTCCCAAGCAAAAAAGGCCATGTATGCAATTGGAACATGCCAGATAAGGAGGCGAGGAGTGTAAAAACTAATCGTGATGTTAGTAAATCACAAGAATACCTCTATATAGTGCCTTACTACAAACCTGGTTGAGAGTGATGAAAGTCATCATTAGATGAATACCGATATTGTCCACCATGCTTGAAAATATTAGTTGTCCTGCATGTGAGTAGAGGTAGTGCTATTAGATTATCGTTCTTCCCTACGTATTTGAGGGGCTCTAGACTTTTTACACATATTGTTTGATAGTAGCATGGGTTTTTAATGGAACTTGTTTGTACTCCCTTATGTATGGGAGGTAGTGGTGAGCGCTAACCTAGCAGTATGACGGAGTTGAATGATAGCAAGTAGTCACTCACTTAAGTATCATCCCTTAGGCTTAAACGAGCCTGCTTGTATGTTGGATCCCGACATCAACTTGGCATCTGAGCTATCACATGAAATAAAGAGTCACTTATATAAAAGGTAGCGCTGTACAGAATAAAAATGATATCACTACAAACTGTTTTACCTCCGTGAAAGGTAACAGGCTCTGTGTCGTTACTTCGGGATGTCGACCAGTTTGCAAGGCGTCTACACCAACTGTGATAATTAGTGGTTGTTCCTTACTTCAAGCATATAATGTGAGATGGCTCTTATTGCCACTACACACATCAAGGATTAGTAGATATGCTTGTATTGATAAGGAGAAACACTAATACATCATATCAATCGTCATGATCTAGCCATGAGTGCTATTCCCACATTAAAATGTCGTAAGAATTATACACGTGTGTGTGTGTGTGTGTGTGTGTGTACCCAGCCTAATATCAGGTCCAAAGGACCTAAGGCAATGGCTTCCCATCATTTTAGGTGCAAACCCATAGCCAAAGTACAACAAATTCAATATGTGTGAAAACTAGTTGGTTTCTCCTCCATTTTGAATACAAAAAAGAAAAAGAAATTTTCTTCTTCAATTGAAGGAGATTGTAAGGGATAGAACTTTGATGCTTTTTATTGCTTAGTGGCTAGAGTAATTGCTTGGGCCGAAAGAGAATTAGAGTCTCCTTATTCCATACAACGTGGGGAAACAAATTATTCTCAATATATTTGATGCTCTTGTGTGAACATGTGAGTCTAGAGTAATTGCTTGGGTCAAAAGATAATTAGAGTCTCCTTATTCCATACAACGAGGGGAAACAAATTAGTCTCATTATATTTAATGGTCTTGTGTGAACATGTGAGTCTAGAATTTATCTCAAGAAAAAAGGTGGACCAATTTAAGACCATCCTTTGCTACAAGGAAAGGGTCAAAAGTTGAATATAATACTAAGTAGATCTATCTAAGAACCACATTTAAACTTTGCAATGTGGTTGGTTGCTCTAAGCTTTAATAAAGCTCATGACAAGAAAAGGGAGTTTATCTTCATTCCATGAGAAGTTGCATTGACAAGAGCTTAGTACAAGAGTATGGTAACTAAAAGTTAATTGTAAAAACATAGTACAATAGTAAAATCTTAATTATACAATGATAAGGAATTATAAAATGGGTTACTATAGTCACCTCTTCCTAGCTTCACAAGTTGAGAAATAAATTAAAATTTGTACCAATAGATTACACCATAAGCGAGAAAAATATAGATTACACCATAAGCGATAAAAAGAGTACCACAAGGGAATACCTTCGCATTGATGGTAAGTGGCACTACCAATATGGAAATATAAATTATCTAATACACATTCAAAAAGAAAAAACAAATTTCCTTAAGCCAATAAAGAAGAAAGGGATGTAGCTGATTTGTTACCATGCCCACCCTTGCACTCGCTGGTGGAATCTCTCATCAATGATGCATATTTGGCATAGTTGTAGCACTTCACCTTGTTCTTGGCATGTGACTTCTATTTGGCATAGGACTACCATCTCCATTGACCTTGATTACTCTTCTCCTATCTAGACTTGGAGCAAGAAGTACCACTATGCTATGCTATGCATTTCATTTTCTACTACATAATATTTAATTGTGCAAATGTCCTCGACAAAAGCCAATGCAACCAAACCACCAACAATCAATATCCTAATGGAGCAACAATACATCAAAGAATTGCAACATAGGCTTCTCAAAGAATTGCAACATAGGAAGCCAATTAAGTGATCTATCTCACCGAAGATTACTCGAGACTAAACCCAAAGATGACTATGGTGCCAAGCTAGACGCTCAACCTATTGCACTTTGTACGAGGCAGCAAACTTTGCCAATAGCACACTAATCGAGGCACTTGAAGGTTCAAACAAGGGAGCTTAAACATTCAAAAAGCTCAATCAAGGTATATATGTAATGATTTGATCTTAGAACCACATTGAACACATTTCCATGCTAAACATAAGATCTATTGTGGCTTCGTAAAATCCAACAAGGATTTTGACTTTGTGCTTTGTGCCTTGTGCAAAAAAGCATTCAAGAAGGTTTTTGACTACAATCAAATTAGTAATAGTTCCAACCAAAAGGAAGCAATAGTTTATGGTCCTTTTCTTTTGCATCTACTATCTCTACTGTTTTTTTGGGGAGCATGTGCATACAAGAACTAGTAGAGCTAGGTGGTTGTGTTAGTGAGGATCTTATACTCCCATTAATCACAAAACTAGTTTCACACATTTTTCAAATCTACCTTAGATCTCAATTGCAATGAATGACCAAGATGTCGCAAATTAAATTTATGAGTCGTAAGAGGGCTATTTGGATTGTTGTGGATAGTGGTGCGTCTAAAAGGACTAAAAAAGCACTTTAAAAGGACAAATTTCCTTTAAAGAAGAAGACCTTGACCAAACAAAGGAAAGAAAGTAGTTTGATAGAAAAGCAAGCAAAATTCACATAAGGAAGGCAAGTTGCAACTAAGCGAGTGAAGAGGTCTATTAAGGTCTAAATAATTGAGGAGGAGGATGTAACTTGATTATGAGAGGCTAGTTGATGCATTTAGGAGTGCAATCTTGCACAAATTGGGTTGAAATTTTAGTTGCAAAACATTGTGAGCTTTGAGTAAATGAAATAGGTGATCACAATATTGGTACATACAAGTGATGGACAAGAGAAGGGAGAGGAATTGAGCAATCAAAACATGAAACATGGACTTTGGAATAAATCACAATCAAAAACAACATGAAGGCTACTTATCATCATTTCCATAGCCCAAAGGTATTCTTTTAACTTACTGAGTGCTGTAAGGGAAATCATATGCATTGGAACTTCTAAAACTCAAAAACTCGTAAAAATTGCTCGAAGTGAAACAAGGTGCATGGTTGTGGGGTTGTGGGACTTCAAAGCATTGTCACTTAGTTCTCAAAGAACAGTATCATTAAAAACAATAAGACATGCACTTTTTGGCGACAGTAAAAATGGGCAGCCGCTCCCAGTAAGGACGGCTCTTAAAAAACAAAATTCTTGTGTGGTCTTAAGTTGTGACTGCTACTTGAATCTTCATCCAATTAGATTGAGAAATAGTTAAAGCATGTGACAATTCTCTAAGAGCCAAACCCTTGCCAATCGCATCTCAAAAAATTGCAGGTCAAACCACGTCATCATTAGACAACCACCAACTTTTCTTTTGGAGGTGGTATTTGATGTATTCAGCCATCTCCAAAACTTAACATTTTTGCAGTGTTTGCAAACAATTGGCACCTCACTAGTCACAACAAGTCGATTGATAGCATGGGCTCTCACAAGGTTGCGGAGCAATGTTTTAGATGGAATTCATGGCAAAACTTGATTTGTAGTGGTTGATGTGCTCAAGGTTGCGCATCCAATCACACTAAGATGCTCTTACTCTCTTGGTGAACCCTTTTGGCTCTTGGGTGTAAAGGTCTCACGCCATCCACAAGCTTGAGAAGCCTATACCGCAGAAAACAATAAAGGTCATAGCTGCAGAGAAGAGAGACCTTTCCACAACAAAAGTAGCTTTGATTGAGCGCTTCCTCTCGGTATATAACTTTGATTGTACAGCCCTGAAAACATCCAAGGACTGTCCATGCTTGCTTTCATAGATCTTATACGAAGAGGTCATACTATACAAGAGCGCCCCTGGGCCACTTCCCTCCCCCCCCAAACCCCCCCAGGTGCACAGGCCCTGCTCTCTCACCCACACACAGAAAGAGAGGAAAGGGTTAAATTTCAGTACAAGTTTGTAAAAATTGCTTTCCCATTTCTTCTGGAGTGTCAGAAACAAGTAAGGTGACCATTTGCCAGCATACAACTATGGAGGGTGATGGCTATCGATGAGTAGCCCCCACAAAGGGAGCCTAGTATACAGCACTTTTGTAAGAACCCCAACCCTCTAAATTACAATAACCTGAACATTAAATTTACACCAGTGGACAGCTCCTGAATAGACAAAGTCAAAATTCTAAGGCACTTGAAGACCCCCATGTATGTGCATGCTCACGGACCATTCAGTATCACCCTTTTGGTTCCACATTCCGAACAGTACTTTGAGGTATCTCTCAGATATGGGGCACCACATTCATCACAAAATTTTGCTGTCTGAGATGGCTAGATAGAAGACCAAAGAGAAAGATTAGCATAGAAGCAAGCCCATGAAACCAAGAGCTGTAGCACAGAACATTCCTTCCAAAATCTTTTATTTCTGGCAAAATTGACAAAACAATATTTTTTTAAATGGGTTTGAGTTTGCTCTAGAGTTACGATTGTGAGACCACATAGAAAAATAATATTAAAGATTTAAAAAAATCTTTCCAAGGCAAAAGGTAGACCATACCATGACTACAAGGCGACCTCCAACATGTAAAGCAGAGGCTGGGTGCATTCCTCGTGACAGGTGTTCCGAAGTCGATGAATGCTGCACATGCAATTGGTCAGCCGTGTGGGGACCATGAGGAGCATGTTGCGGATGAGAAACATGATGCATTTGCTGCTGCTGCTGCTGCTGTTGCTGTTGCTGTTGCTGTTGCTGCTGCTGCTGCTGTGCTTGTTGCTGCTGCTGCTGTGTGGATGGATGTGAAGGCTTATGTTCTAAATGGCATGTCATTGAATGTGACTGGTGTTGAATTTGATGTTGAGGCTGCAGACAGAGTGCCAATATAAATGCAGGCAGCGTAATAAATTGTACAAGCACAGATCCAGCAGAAATTTTAACATACCGATGAACGCGTTGGGAGGCTGATGGCATCACCAGAATATTGCAAAGCCTGTGAAGCCTTCAAAACACAAGTACATAAAATCAGTGTACATCGCAGAGGGATTTCTGCACCATGAAGTCCTGTTGATAACATTTCTCAAAGCAGATAGAAGAGTGCCTTTGTTTAACAATCACCCACCAGATAAGCCATCCCTTGTAGGAGATATTTTTTTTATGCGCCCTTAAAAAGAGGGGAGAGGGGCGGGCGGGGGGGGTAGGGGTTGTAAAAGTAAGCAAGGCAGCAGAATCTCTAGAAAATGGAGAGCACAAAGTGTTTCCTGGGACAAATGGCATTCTGATGAGCTTGTATTGCCAATATATTCTGTTTTTCTGTGCAGTCTTTAAGATGGTTCTGTAATTACCCAAGTCGTTCTTGTCACCACCTATATACAGTGGGTCTATCCATCCTCTGTTGACTCTGCCAAAAAACCCTCATGTGTGACAGTGAATATCTTACACATCCACAATGCAACTATCCCTTTAGCATAATTGTTGTAAATACCAACTCTGGGTGCACCATCTCATATATGGTCTTAGGTCTATAGGTATTTTCCTAATGCTGTGCAAAAGGCACCGTGGAAATAGAGGGGAAATGCGGCGCGCGGGGGGGGGGGGGGGGGGGAGAAATAGCACTCCATGCTTTCAATAGTGACATTTCTTAGTCCTCTTGTTATCTCATCACGGAGGAAAAAGGTAATGCAGACAACAAGATGAGACCATCAGTCTAGAAAAAATGCTTGCACATAGGTTTCAAATGGAACAATTCTATGAACACACTCGGGGGGGGGGGGGGGGGGGGGGGGGGGGGGGGGGGGGGGCGCACCATGAGAAATAGCACTCCATGCTGTCAATAGTGACATTTCTTAGTCCTCTTGCTATCTCATCACTGAGGAAAAACGGTAATGCTGACAAGAAGATGAAACCAAAACGACTCAAGGGGGCGTCAGTGTAGAAAAGATGCTTGCACATAGGTTTCTAACAGAACATTTCATAGTTTTGATCAGAGTTTAAGTGAGTGAGTGAGTGTGTGTGTGTGTGTGTGCGCGCGCGTGCACGAGCGCGTGTGTGCATACACAAAACTCCCCATTCATGCCACGCTCACAAACTACAATGCATAGTGCGCACACATATACATAATAAATGGTTAAATCAAGATGAAGAGAGTGAAGAGGAATGGCCCAAAATAAACGAACAGTGCGCACACACATATACATAATAAATGGTTAAGTTGTGCCTTAAGTACGTTGGGTTACAACCTTGAAAAATACATTTTGTTAGGTCGAAACCCAAGGAAACATTTCTAGTACAACGTTTCACCAACAGTTTCAGACTTTTTTTCTAAGAGTGCAAGTGTTGCTGAGGGAAATATAAGATATTTGCCGTCATATTTCTATGCCCCACAATGATATAAAATGTGAAACATATTTGCATACATATTTCTATGCCCCACAATGATATGGGTGCAAGCATCCATATCATTGTGGGGCATAGAAATATGTCTACAAGTATGTTTCACATCTTATAGCTCTAGAATTTCATTTTCATCTTTAGACTCCCACAAATGTCTACACAAATCAAGGCAAACATAAAGATGAAATGTGGATAGTTCCCAGGCTCCATAAATAAGAACTGAACTATGCATGGGATGGCATCCAAGAACGACGGAGCTAGATCTAAGATGACTCACATTCGGTGATATTTTAGCTCAAAAGACACATAGATTGACATAGAGTATTAGAGCCACTAAAGGGTTTCTCCAAAAGCCTTCAAAAAACGAGAAGGATGGACCTATAGATCTGGCACCAAATCTAACTTGATTGGAGCAGCTAAGCAACATCACATACACAACAACTCGTAAGCACAATACTAGCAACAACTATAAAAACATTTGGTGGAAATTGTGAATAGAAGTAAAATAAAGAGAATAACAAATGCAAGAGCATCATGTAATTTGCAAACACCATTGCACTGACATCACCTATGGGCACATAGAGACCTAACAACACAAGTGCGATGACATCAATTCTCGACACGTAGGCTTTAGCAATTTACATACAACCAAATTGGCAGCTATTAGAGGTGATGAATCAACGACAACAATCGGCAAATTAGGATCATTTGCAAAATTGACATAATCATCATGCATCAAATCACAGCAACATCACCAACAAGGGAATTGCAATTACAAGCCACATTTTGTTTATAGACAAAGTGCAATGACAACAATCGTAAGTTCGATCTCCATTGAGAAGTTCTACTAACACAAGTGGTGCACAACTACCCCATATTCATGAGGTGGTTCTCCCACAAGCACGAGTGGTGCACAAGTGGAGAGCTATTGGTACAACGTCATGCCACCTAGGACTCCTACGAAGCAGGAATTATTTAGCAAAGCCATTTCAAAGGCACCCAATAACTATTACATTCATTAAGTTCTAAATCAACCATGTTCGATTGTGTTTTCAATTTAAAATGCATGTCATCACATCATAGAAGTGAAAAAAACTTGCTTGGTTGATCTGCCCTAGAATAAACCACAGCACTTATCATAAAAAAAGAAAAAGATCAAAAGAAATTGCATCAAATTAAAATGAAAGAAGGTAACAAGCTCATACAGTCATAAACCTGAGCATTGAGGATAATATCATTCCAAAGGCTAGAAAATAATTAAAAGCTTGAAAAACATTACAAACCACATATGAGAATGGAAGAACTCAAAAAGGGTTTTAAGTATCAAAAGTCACTTAGCACGCTTAGGATGAGAGGGTCAAAATGCTAAAAAGCATTGAATCAAACTAAAGACCTACTAGTATTACTCACCATGCACATTGAGAAGATGCCGGCGAGGTGATCTCCTAAATGACTTATTATATAGTGATTGTCTCTTTGGTACCCTCTATTTCATATGGTTCAAGCACTCGTGGAAACGTCTCAAAAATTCCTA
Organism: Dipteris shenzhenensis; assembly: GCF_047967505.1. Lineage (NCBI taxonomy): Eukaryota > Viridiplantae > Streptophyta > Polypodiopsida > Gleicheniales > Dipteridaceae > Dipteris > Dipteris shenzhenensis. The sequence goes on from NC_141619.1 coordinate 17,425,851, forward strand.
CTGCACCTTAAATACTAGTAAGTAGCAACCTAAAGTACTGGTAGCGACCTATGGACAAAACTATATTGAGATGAAGGTGGCAAAACTCTATATATATTTCCAAACATCTCATATACATTGAGCTATGCCACTAGGCACACGAATGGGAACATTTCCCTGACTGGTGCAAGTAACCAGTCTACAATAAGCATCTACCTTTGTAAGACTAGAATATACCTTTGTAAGACTAGAATAAGTCCAATCATACAAACTTAGATTTTTTGGTGTTCTGAAGTCCAAAAATCTACACAAAAAATAAAAAGAGAAGACAAAGGACATAACAAAAACTTTTTTGTGAAAAACAAAAGAAAGACATACTTAGCAAGCAAAGCAACACGTATGTCGTCATCAGTGCCCAAGCATAAGCAGCTATACTGGGTTTCTAAAGACCCGCGGAGTCTCTTGGGGAATAAGCATGTTTGATACTCTCAAATCACACTTTTCAATAAATCATGAGCCTTGAGGCAATATTGTCGAAGTACCATGATGGTATCCCTTGTCTTGAACAGAAAATAATTCATCACAAATTAAGCTTCATGATGTGCTGTACCATCTTAGGCAGTAGCGCAGTATGTAGAAAAATAGAGGGAGGTTGTTCAATGCATGCTAAGGCCGAAACTACACAGCGGACGATTCACCCTAAAATCACAAGATACGTAAAGGAAGACAACTCAAACAAGTGCTTACTGAAATGTAAAGAGGGCAACTCAGATCTGAAAGAGAACTCAGATGTACAGCCAAAATAAAATAGATATATAGGTAAAGGACTAGTACGAAAATTGCCAACACAAGTACCAACACCTGTGGAAACAATCCCTGAGGTAATGTACCAAAATAAGGCACTGTTTGTTGGACCCCTGTTGGAAACTACTTGTCACATGCACCAGGGTCAAATGTTGCAGTGACAACTGGCTGCCTTGTCAGCTGAATTGCAGCGCTTATGCAGCATATTTGGCAGATTTTGGGACCTCCAAACTGCAGCAACACGCATGGAAAGTGGGCAGGGGGAGGCGCCTTTTATAGGCAGCCTCAACTCCCTCCAGGTCAGCCCCTAGGGCTGAACAAACAGCCCAACGAGCCCAGCCAACAGGCCGAGTTCAGCTCATTTTTGTATGCTGATTTGGCACCCATGTACACAACAGTAGTCAGTGAATTTATGCCATCAGTATGAATAAAGCAGTGTCCCATAGTTAGGAAGATATCTGGTGTATCTCATGCTTGAGTTCTTCCTTGTATATTCATCTATTTTCCACACAGCTAGTCCCTGCATGTTACACTACTACTCTTCTGCCATGTGCCTCTATGTAGGCTTCAGTAGGTGCTCAAGGCTGAGTACTCCTGCAAAAGTAATGCTCTGATGTGTGCTGCAGACAAAGCTCCCTTTTATGCACTCCTTATGCTCTCCTACGCTGAGTAGGTCTACACCTGGAGTGCTGAAGGCACATGGACTTCTGCCCTGCAAGAACACTCTGTTCACAAGATCTCTAGGCGAACCGTTGCAATCCTGCCCTCCATGATGCTTTCCAGCAGGTCGCTGGTCTGCAGGCTTGAGTGCCCTGGAGGAATGCTCAGTTCTGCAGTCCTGGAATGAACAGAATGCCTCCGAAAAAGGCCTATACATAGGACTTGATCTGGGCAACCTTGCAGGCCAACCCAGAACAGCTGGCCTGGAGCAGGATGACCTGCTCCAATCCGCTCCCACCCACTCTGCTGCCTGCTGCCAACCGTTGTTGTTCTTGAGGGCTGGCTGTGGGGCTGGAAAGAGCCCAGCCATGAGCCCAAATGGAGGGCCAGAACTGGGCAAAAAGAAGGTGCACGGGGGGGCTTTATATGCCCCAGAAAAGGTTGTTGGATTAGGGTTGGTTACTTCCCCACCTGTGAGCCCCCAAATGAGGAGTGCATCAGGGGGATGGAACATAGGATACTAGATTGGGTCATGGGGCTGCCACGTGGTAGCAGCACATGGGCTGCCATGTGGACAGCAGAGAAAGGGAGATCCCTGGCAGAGGAGTGCGTCCATGGAGGGCAGATCTGGGGGAGACACTTCCAGAGGCTGTCCACAGATGGAAAGGGCAGATCTGGGCAGGGCTTCCAGCAAGAGATGACTGTGTGGACAAGCGCTGATGTCAGCATGCGTATGGACTGTTTGGAGTCGTTCCGGGACCCAGAACAAGGCTGAGCAGGTGTGGAAAGAGGCAGGAAGAGGGAGCACAGGTTCACGTGCTGTTTGGAAGCATTTGGACAGGTTTGGGGCATACAAACAAGGCTGGAACTGCCTGGGCTAGTAACTGGATGCCACGTGGCCACGCAGGCAAGTAAAATCTTGCAAAAGGAACCCTGAAAGGGCATTTGTAGAGAGCCCCTTCCAGTCGGCTGCTAGGGGAATTCCAGTCGGCTGGTAGGGGCAGGCCACTCGGGTATTTTGGTAGGGGATCAGCCCCTATTAAAGGGGTCATTTGGGGCCGTTCTTAGGATCTCTTGGAGCAGCCAACCAAGAGCAGAAAGGAGCAGCAGTTAAGGCTTCCTAGGGCCTATACTCAAAAGGTGAAGGAGACCTAGAAGAAGATGCAGATTTAGCTTAAGAGGTGCTGCCCACCTAGGCAGACTACCCAAGCAGCAAGGTGTAAGGATCACTGGTCAGAAATTCTACGTAAGCTCAAAGTAGCACGAGGGCTCAGAGAGCTAGAGGTGCTAGGCGGATAATAGGAGAATTTTTTGTAAGATCGGATTACCACAGGTTTGGTGGGATGCCGCATCTCTTTTGTATTGTGTCCAGCTTGTGGATGGACAGAAATATATCATTGTTGCTTCTAGATATGTCTTGGATGCACTGTCTATTTACTGGCTTGCACACACATCGATGGTTGTGAAGCACACACACGTTAAGAAGTTTGATTCCGTAGTGAAACACTTCCGTGTGTAATTCCTGGGCTCATCTATCAGTCCTCTGCTGCAGGATAGCCTCTGATGGGATTTCTTTTTCTAATAAAGGTGCTTGCTCAGGTCAGCAGAACAGGCTGCCTTACATGGGTGGCCCTTTGGACTGGCCTCCAACAACAAGAAGGAATCTGGTCTGGTGTCCTTGTGCCAGCCATCCTCATCCCTTACCCTACTGATCCATCTACCCACAATGCTATGTAGGTGTCCAAGCCCATGAGCTCTCCTCGTTTTGGGGACTTTAGGTGGGGCATTGACCGTCTACCTCCAACACAATAATGAGAAGCTACAGCATGTACATGAGGCTCTTCCTACAATGAATACTGCCAGATGTGGAAGTAATCCCCTCCACCACTGCTAAGGCTCTCTGTTATCATGGACAAAATTAGCATGCTGCTTTCAATCACCAATGTCTCAGGTACTAGCAAACTGTTCAAGCGATTTCCATACAGCCCAATTTGCAAGCCCATACTCTCTCAGATACCTCATGCTGGAGAGAGGACTTGGTATCAAGTGATTATTCCTGGCACATATGGCAGGTATGAAGAGAGTGAAATGCGATTACTCTAGCCTGGGCTTAATTCAGATATTTTACTTGCTTTGGAGTTGAACAATGCAAATGGCATCACCTGATGGGGCCAAAGATTTTGAAATTGCAGCAGCTACCGCTCCTGATTTGCAAGATCCTACTCCAAATCTAGAACACAAGCAGAAATTGGTTGGATGGGCCTTTGTGCGAGGCATTGCACACATAGAATTGCAGCCCATCAAAATGCTTCGGAGAAGTATGTCAGCTTGATGTGGATGCTTGGACCATCTACTTACTTTAAGATCCTTATGCAATGGTAATGATAGACGTCTTACATAAGAAAAAATTGCAAGGATTTCAAATTCAACATAAACATCAGGCATCCAACTCTTTTACATATCAATGAACTAAACAGAAGACTTACAGCAGCACGTAAGGATTCAGGTGTGGCAAGACCAGAGATGCTGACACTTGCATATGCCTAAGACAAATAACAAAACAAGACAAATTTAGACAATGAAAACAAAATTACAATAATAACACACAGGTCTTTGTAAGGATCGAATGACATATTTACGTACTGGAAGTGATGCCACATTTGCCAACGAATGTTGGGGAGCTCTACGATACTTGTGCCTTGCAGAGAAAAATTTGTAGTCTCTTTCTGTAATTGCAGCCTCATGCCTCCCTGTCAGCCTTTTGAACCTGTGCACAGAGAGAGAGAGAGAGAGAGAGAGAGAGAGAGAGAGAGAGAGAGAGAGAGACTTAAAATCAAGTATACCAACACCAAATGTCACATGCACAGTAGATAATAAACTTCAAAACCTAGCTGATGATTTCTGAAAGAAAACGCAAGGCTTGCTAAACTACAATGCCCACCACACACAAACATGAGTAGAATCAATACTACAAGAAATGCCACACTGGCTACAAGATGCTCAAACTGAATGGAAAATCTCTAACTACCACTAATGACATGATGTCAAGGGTGATCTAGCCTAGAACCTTATCGCTCTTTAATTGTTTATCTTTAATTGTTTAATAATCCTAACCACCCAATCTAACTTGTAACTCCCACTTCAAAATTAACTGAGCGCATGTGCGCAAGGGCAACTCAATTCAACACCATACACCACCAATGTATTTTTTGTTATTTTTCTTCGTCTTGTGTGTTGACCACCCTTGACCGTAGAAAGCTCCTACCTATAATTAGCATCTTGCCAAATATCAATGTTACCCCTCATAGGGATTACCATCAATTGCCATACTCATTAATCACCCCTAGGCATAGCAAATACAAATAAGGGAATCTTAAAAACCCCTAGTTCCTTTGAACCCCTCATCATGCACCTCAACAAAGCCTTGCTTTAACTAAATTTGACCCCATAACCAGCAAAACCATATACCTTTGTAAGACCCACATGTATCAAACCCATACGTATAACAATTTGGTACACTTAGGTTACATCAAACAATCTTTATGATCGCTCTAAAACTTCTGTCACTGATCAACCAAGGTCATGCCGCATTCTCCAAACTGTATGAGTGCGTCAAGTGCAACATATCTTTGCTCTTAAAGAATCAACGTCCACTCCCAATATCTTAAATGCAACCTTTTCCTAGGCAAAGCCACAAAGGACAAACCCATGTTTTATAAGTCCGTTGTTTTGACTTAGCCCTTTTCTGCGGTCTCTGGTGTGATAAAGTTGTGCATAACCCTTTGTTTTCCAAATAAAGAATGGTACTCTAGCTGACATAATCTCAGGTGATGCCTATGGACCTCCCACCTTAGGTTTGTCGATGTCACCATTCCTTTCCATCTCTCTTTCACAAATTCTGACTTAGATATGAAATCACCTCTACCAATTTGTCTCACCTTTCTTCACAAGCAGATCCTCTACTTCCAAGTTATTTTCTTTTCTTTTCAATTGCTCAACCAATTTCCTTCTATCTGTGAAGAGCCATCCTTCTCAAGAATGCAAATGTGTGCAATGCAAGCAGAATTTGAATGCCGATTAGCCCTCCAATGGGGAAGAGTGCCCTCGTGAGAGTACTCGTTTCTATTTCAACCTACATGCAAGGTGTGCGAGAGATGGCGGGTGAATGCAAGGTGAATGAAGAATGCTACGTGAGATTCACAATGAAAGGGTGATACCCTTTCATTAATGTCCCTTGAGATCACTCAAGTTCCATCTTCCCATTTACACCTACCCTTAGCCTATGACCCATGCATCTACCATTCAATGCACTTTAATGCACCCTTCACTTCCTATTGCCCCTAGGACCTAGACACGTGTGTGCACATTTTTATTAATAGAATAAGTGTCACATGTCTAAATTCTATGCCATCTGAAGCACTGGCTCCAGCTCGGCTAGTCCTATCTACTGAGATGATCCACCACCATAACAAATCGGTCAGTGTCCATCATAAATAAAAATACATGTTACACCATTGGCGTATAATATATAATACTAATCACGGATTAGTGATTTCTCTTGTCATGACACTATCCAATTTCTCACTTTTGTGTTGTGGCATTCTAACCCTTTGTATTGGTGCATACTCTCAAGAACTAACTCGCCTGGCTCTCCCATCTCCTAACGGTGTCTTCCCACAAACTAAATTCATCACATCTCCCACTCCATAAACTATGAAGGTTGCACACACAATACCGATCCAAGAGAGCCACCCAAGTTGGTTGGGACATTGTCAAGAGCATGCCACGAGCACAAAGGTGGTCCACAACGTTGCAACACAACGGCAAGCAAGCGGATAGAAGAAAACTTGTGTGATGAAGAGGGGAAAAAGGTGCCAATTTAGAGGACCTTTATAGGCCTCTTAGCTAGGAATGTGGAGGGACTATATAAGTCCCCATCCACCCCTCCTTGTAGATTTTTGATGTGACATCTAATCCTATCTACTCCCACCTCCTTCCTCCTACGTGCTGCCTAGACTCTCTCTCCCAATCTCTCTCTCTCAATCGTGTATAAGCCATCCTTCCCCATCAAGTTTTGTAAAACCCGCGTGGGTCTTGGTGGTTGAGGCTCTGGTTCGTGTCGTTGTGTGTGTGTTCGATCCTTGTGGTCGACTTCAGATACGCCTACTGTGTGCGTCTTGGGATTGTTCCTACGAAGTAAAAATCTCTCTCTCTCTCTCTAGAAACTGGCACCAAACCAATTGAAATAAGGGCATTGGAAAGAGTTTTCAAATACATCAAGAAGGTCAAGGCCATGGACATACACAGACTACCAAGAAAGGCATGGGAAGCAAGTAGAAGACTTCAAAAAACAAATAAGAGTAAGATACTATCCTCAGGATGGTGGCTAGATATTCATGGCTGGTTCCAAAGGTGGGAAGTTGCCTCATATTTAGATAGCCCCTCAGACAAAATGGATGAGGAGGCACTACAAAAAGCGCTCCTTGAAGCATTGCATCATAAATGGCAATCAGCTAAGAAAAGAGCTAAGTTTGAATACTATTGCCAACATATTAGTCCCAGCCATTGGAGCACATATGCTCAAGCAAAGGACAATGTTCAAAGATACATAAGCATGCCCATACCTATTAATGTCAGGCGTAATATTGCAAGTATGCGTACCCGTTCTCATATGCTAGAGGTGGAGAGAGGAGCCTGGGGAGATACTTCAAGAGATCGACGAATTTGCCAAATGTGTGATTTGCAGGACGTGGAGACAAAAGCACATGTTTTATTGACATGCCCACAGTATGCCCACATAAGGAAAGATTTTCAGAATGTCGTAGAGAGGCACTCAAATCTTGTGAGCCTACTCACGCATGTACATCCTCCTATCTTGGGCACATATATTGGTAGGATTCTTAAGCACAGAGAACAATGCACGATGTCGTAGGCTATAAAGCAGTGATAGTGTGTTACTATATCACCCCTTCCTCTTTGGAGGACAGAGACTTCCTTTTTTGTATCTTCTCTGATCAGATGAGGTCCCATGGGTCGTTTTTCGGCCTCCAGAGGACGATAATACAACATTCTATTCTATTCTATTCTCTCTCTCTGTCTCTCTCTCTCTCTCTCTCTCTCTCTCTCTCTCTCTCTCTCTCTCCCTCACCCCTACGCAAGCTGAAAGCAAAGAAGCGCAAGCAGCGCAGACATAGTTTTTGGATACACTTGCTTCTATGCTCCAAGGTGCTTTCCGTCGGATGGAACACGAGTTCAACTAAAAGGCTTACCAAGCCATGGCTATGCAAGATACGGCTCTTGCCCAAATGGGACAGCAGCTCGAGCAACACATAGGCCAAGCTATGCAGAATAAGGACAGGCAGCCCGTACCCCAACAAGGGGACCACTTAGACAATCAGGATGCTTATTCTGCTCCATGCAGACAGATGCCTGCCGTGCCTATGAGCATCAGTCTTCTGGACCATTGCATGCGCACCAGCATGGGTCTATGCCGTAGAGCACTTTCTTGTAGGATGTCATGTCATCTTTTGGCTCACAATTTTGAGGATTATGATTTTGCTGGGATCTCTTGGCACTGGATATGGGCCCAAAAGATGCTATCTTGGGCTGTGATTGGTTGAAGTCATTGGGCAAAATCAGCATGGACTTAAATGCCCTATCACTCCGCTTTGTCCACGAGGGTAGAAATGTAGCATTGCATGGCATTGCCACTCCTAAATTGCACGTCATTTCAGCAAGGCAGTTGGCGCAAGAGCTCAGGAAGGAGCATGCCCTCTATGCATTGAATGTATCGATATCTCAAGGGGTAGCATTCCCCGTATTGAGGATTGTGATATGCAGCAATTGCTCTCGAAGTTTGCTGATTATTTGCTGATATGCCATCCCAACTGCCTCCCAAGAGGGATGTGGACCATGCCATTGTTTAGAGCCTGGCAGTAAGCCCATAAACAAAGCTCCATACCATCTCTCTAAGGTTGGGCGGGAGGAAGTGGCAATACAAGTTCGACAATTCCTTGAGAAGGACTTCATCTCTCATAGCACTTCTCCTGTTGCCTCCCCGGTACTTCTGGTGAGGAAGAAAGATGAATCGTACCGCATGTGCTTTGATTACAGGGATCTAAATAAGGCCACTATCAAGAACAGGTTTCCAATCCCCAGGATAGATGACCTGTTGGATGAACTCAAGGGTGCTCAATTTTTCACAAAGATAGATTTGAAGTCTAGTTACCATCAAATCAAGGTGAAAGAAGGAGATGAGCATAAGACGGCCTTCCGCACAGAACGGAGCTTGTATGAATTCAAGGTGATGCCTTTTGGATTGACTAATGCACCGACCACCTTCCGAGCGCTAATGAACAAGATATTGCAGCCACTTCTTTTCAGATGCGTGCTGGTTTTCTTTGATGATATCCTCATTTACAGCAAGGATAGAGAGGAGCACATTAAGCATTTGAAGCAGGTGCTGAAAATTTTGAGGATGCATCAACTTTATGCAAAAGCTAGCAAATGCACTTTTATGCCAAAGGAACGAATATCTGGGGCATATTGTGAGTAGACGTGGCATTCGGGTGGATCCTACAAAAGTGAAATGCATCAAAGATTGGCCAGAACCACAAAATCCCACCTAGTTGAGAGGATTTTTAGGTCTTGCTTCCTTCTACAGCGCTTTATTCACAAATTTGCCAAGAGGGCAGCTCCTCTTAGTAACCTCTTGAAGAAGGATGCTTTTTGGTGGTCAAAGGAAGCACAACGTAGCTTTAAGACCTGAAATTTGCTCTCACTCATGCACCTGTCTTGGTATTCCCTGAGTTTTTGTGTCCTTTCATTTTGGAGGCAAATGCCAATGGCAAAGGATTGAGGGCTGTTCTGAGGCAAGAACACAGGGTAATAGCCTTTGAAAGCAAGAAGTTTGATCCAAAGAACTCAATTACCATGTTTATGATCAGGAGATGTTGGCTATCTTGCATGCTTCAAGAACTGGCACCACTATCTGTATGGTAGTAAAATTAAGGTGAAAACAGATCATAGGACACTCAGAGTCTCTTCCTCACCCAACCAAATTTGTCCTATAAGCAGAAGAGGTGGTTGGCTGCAGTCCAATCCTATGATTTTGACATTGAGTACTGAAAAGGGAAGGAAAATGTGGTTACAGATGCCTTGTCCAGGATGTGGGCTTGCAATTTGTCTGCTATCTCTACCGTATCAGGAGTGGATTCATAGCATTCAAGAAGAGTATATACAGAATTCAAAAGGCAGCTCCCATATTTTCAGATTTGCAAAAGCCTTCTAGTCACAGGGTCATCCAGAATTGCATAATGGGCTGTTGTGGTGCCAAGACAGAATTTATTTAGTGCCAAACTCAAAATATAGACAGCTGGTTTTGCAAGAAATGCACTCCTCTCCCATGGCTAGGCATACTGGTGTCATGAAAACATATGAAAGAATCAAGCAAAGCTTTACCGAGGAGGGCAGCCATCTATTTTGGGTCAACCCGGTGGTATGCATCCGGTAAGTACTCCTTTCACAACTGGTTTTGGTTTATATGGCAGCCCATACCCCTGGGAAAGAGGTCAGTCCTCTTCTCAACCCTTTGACATGCCATCAATTCGAAGAGATGCATTTGGCAGAGAGACCCAGCCAAGGGTTCATGCACCTATCACGCCACTAGTGAGCACATACAGCCAAACGCAACCAGTGCATCAAAAGGCAGCAGCTACTACACAAGAGGGGGTCACTTGTGGGCAGTAGGCCACTTTTGATGAGATGCTGGCAAATTCCTTGCATTCATATAAGGCCCTACATGAGGCAATCAAACTAGAGATGTCTTTCTCTGACTAGGTGAACCTCAAACATGATGATGACTGCACTTCTGGAGGTTACAAACACAGGAATTATGCAGCCACGAATGTCAAGAACAAACTCACAATGCATAAGTTCAAAGGGGACACTCACGCACCTAATGAGCTGGAGGAGTGGCTTACAAAGCTGGAAGATTATTTCTGCTTCTACCCAAAGCAGGATGAGGACTGCATAATCTTTGCAGGTATGCACATGCAGGAATATGCACATACTTGGTGGCGGTATATGAGGGGTTCACCTCAAAGGCCAATCACATGGAGGGGTTTTAAAGAAATGATGGTTACTACCTTCATATCCCCACTCATCTTGGATCAATACTTGGCTGAACTCTATGTATCGTCGTGGACTGGTATGGTCCAAGAGTATTTGCAGCACTTTTGGAGGCATTTCTTGTTTGTACAGGACGTATCTGAGAAAGGGAAGTTGCTGCATTTCGTCCAGGGATTGAGTCCTTCCCAGGCTGCAGAAGTGAAGGCACATAACCCTCAAACTATTGAGAGGTGTCATGTGCATGATGTACCTAGGGTTGGATAGCAGGTGAACGTGGGTTACGGGATAGCATAGGGCTGGATGGCTATTTTTAGCCGAGATTGCTATATATAGAGATTGATTCATATATAGTGCTCGCTTTATATGGAGGGAGCTATTCATGGCATTGTGCTATCTATAGCAGGTTTCCTTCTATATAGAGGGAGGGCCAGTGCTATTGTGTAGATCAGTTGAGCGCTCCTCAACTGATGGATGGGGCTTGGACCTAGGCCGGGACTCTTGCGATCTACATGGCAGATCATACGTGGTGTATCAAAGGTCCTCTGGACGGGCTCAAGTGGTATGGGACGCCTGGGTTAGATACGGGCCTATAGATGAGTCGAGCTGTAGCCCACAGGCGCCTACGCTATGATTCTGATAGGATTGAGAACGAGATTCTAGGTCAATGATAGGTTAGATCTTGCTGGGTCGTGTCATTTGTTATAAGAGCTGCCCTCTCACGACAGGTAGAGAGGCGAAGTAGCGCAGGAGATCTCTAGGTACGGTTCTCATATCTGCATGGGATTTTCCATAGTGCGTAGGATTTTCCATGGTCCCTTCTATTCAAGACGAACATCTGGGGTTGGCAATTGCACTGGTAACTAGTGAAATCGTTGGATTTCTTTAACTAGTTGGGATTCCTCTGTGGTTCGCCTTTAGAGAAGGAATTTGACGCTGAAGATTTGTATGAGAATTCAGAATCATTGCTCAGCTAGTTGTTTGAGGAAGGTACCTAACATAGCAGATTCGATGAAATTGAAAGTTGATGCGATTGCATGAGCGCTTGGTAAGCTTTTGCGATGGGGATGATAAAAGGAAAGGATTATGCTGTATAGGATTGGAGAAGCTAGATGCGATTATCCAAGGCTGGATTGGGCTTATGAATTGGGACGAAGGAGTAATTCGCTGCTGATTGTTGCGGGCTGCGATGCTTTTCTAACGATCTACCACAGCATAGCTTTGATTTCCTTGTTTGGGCTAAACACAAGGATTGGGTACGAAAAGCAACGCTTTCCAACAATAATTGCACAGTGCAAATCTCATCCAAACACCCTGTTTTAATCGTCTCTATTTGACGCGCCAAGAGCGCCTTTCTTCTTCGATGCATTAGCACAACAGCATGGACATGCGTGGGCTGCGTGGACTATTGTGTAGGAGATGGGCAATGCGAGCCTGGCGTCTAGGGGACTGCGGCCTTTGAGATCATCTCTCAGTGCTTCACTAATAGAAAAGCAACGCTATTTTTGGCAACATGCTTTTGGAAAAGTGTGAATGAGCTTTTCGTAAAAGCCCATGTGGTTTTTTATTCAAAGCATTAGGCTTCTGGGATTCTCACCTTTATAAGACTTCCACCCTTGCTCTGTTTACCCCGATCTTTCCTCATTCGTTGCTCTTCACACCTGGTTCGTTGTTCCTATGGAAGGCCATCAAAGCAATCAAACTCCATCATTGGACGATTTCTTTATCGAGATGGAGGACGAGGCTACATGGGAGATTATTCCTTGTAGACCTCATGACCTGCTATAGTGATGGATTTCTTGGTAGATGAACTCTGGGTAGCTCTTCACTACTATTAAACCCCTCAATACCAGAAATATATTGAAGAAGGCTCGTGTTGTTCTAAATGTAGACAGCTTGTTTTAGAGTCTTTATACCACTTCCGAGTTATTGAGAAGCAATGAAGAAGTTGAAGTCCTCAGTTTTGACCGACATCCAATTATTTTTGGCTCGACTGGATCTTTTGAACCACTTTTGGTTCAAGATGTTCCCCAATTTTGTATGCATTGTAAACTGTCTTGTTATTAAATTGACCAAGTTTTGGTTAATTTGGTTTTGATTTGTAACTAGTGGCATCTATGATTTGATGGGTTTATTATACTTTTCTTGCATATATCTTGAAGTTCTTTAGATATATGGTACATTGATGGTGCCTGAGTATTTGTTACATATTAGCCCGGATTTAACAAAAGCAATTGGATTTTCCTTTCTCAAATCTTGATGCATAGATTCATGTTTGGTTTCTATTTGAAGTTTTGATCTCGATGTGATTGAGTTATGACATTTCTTCGAGTTATCGTTTGGACATGTGAAGGTTCTTATTGATTAGACCAAGATGAGTCTTTTTGGATACCTTCTTTGAATCATGTCCAAAGGCGGGGTCATTCTGATTCTCACTCTTTTTGCATGAGGTCATGGATAGTCAAGATTCAAGAGTTCTTAGGGATGCTACCTACTTGTTTTCTTTGACCTGTTGGTTGGGGTATGGTCACACAAGGGGGTGATATAATCACATTAAGTAAAGGATTGAGAATGGATTTGCTACCCTGACTCAATCTAGGATCATCTAAGTTGAAAAGGGATTGGCTACCTTGATTCACTCATATTGTCCACCGAGTTTTTTATTTGCAGTATACTTTGGTGGTATGGGACACTAAGGTACGTTACATTTAAGATTCTCTTATGTGTGGTATAATCTAGTATGAATAATACCCAACGACCTCTAGGGTGAAGTACAAGTAGGCTGAATTGAATTGGGGGCAACCTGATTAGATTTTTCACAAGGGCGACTAAGATTCTTTACCCTGAGAGAAGCCATGTATTTTTTAGGTTCAAACCCTGGAGCTCCATAGTCTAGACACAATCTCAAGGAGGGTTACCACATCTCTTCTCATGATGGTCTGTCGGTGCCTTGTTTGAAACTTGGTGTTCCTAGGTAAGAGATCCTAAGAACTACATGATCATGTGATAGGAGCAGTTTACTGTGCACAAGTTTATACAGGATATCTGATAGTGGATCTTGTTTTACGAGATTTCGGATTGTATATTTCTGTAGTTTTTGGATCACATAGAATGTTACTCCTATGATAATTTACTATATACACATCTAGAACAATACCATTGACTGGATATAGCCAACTGAATTTTTACTAATTATCCTCATATAGGGGCATTCCGAGAATAGATCAGGGGACCATATTCTTTGTTAGGATTTTACCCATTGATACTTCCATGAAGATTCTTCCATCATGAGTTATGAACGGATACCTAATTGTTCTGCAATGGAAAGTCTGTCATGTATTTCAACCCAAGAATTTGAATTACAAGGGTATTCTATTGAGGGATTTTTTGAATATTACGTAATTCAAGAAATTAGGGTTGATAGAAATTGCAACCCGGGAATTGACCTCGAGGGGCTCAATTGATGGGGTTGTTCGCATAGGGCTGGATAGCTATTTCTAGCCGAGATTCATATATAGTGCTCGCTTTATATGGAGGGAGCTATTCATAGCATTGTGCTATCTATAGCGGGTTTCCTTCTATATAGAGGGAGGGCCAGTGCTATTGTGTAGATCAGTTGAGCGCTCCTCAACTGATGGATGCGGCTTGGACCTAGGCCGGGACTCTGGCCATCTACATGGCAGATCATAGGTGGTGTATCAAAGGTCCTCTGGACGGGCTCAGGTGGTATGGGACGCCTGGGTTAGATACGGGCCTATGGATGAGTCGAGCTGTAGCCCACGTGCTTGAGGATGGTTAGGAGGTTTGAGGTGCCTACACTATGATTCTGGTTGGATTGAGGACGAGATTCTAGGTTAGTGATAGGTTAGATCCTGCAGGCAGCCCATCTTGCAAAAGTGTTTGAGCCCAACTATGCCAGCAAGTCTAAAATGGCAACACGGGACTGCAAATGAGGCTGAGAAGAAGCCTAAGGTGACTGATTGGCATGATAAGAAATCAGCAGCAGCACCATTTCCTAGGTTTCCCACTACTAACAGCCAGCAAGATGCCATATGCTAAGCCATACAAGTCATCTGATGCTAAGCCAAGAGCTAAGCCAAGTGCTAGAATTTAAACAGCACACTAGGGCTATTATGGACAGTAGAAAGTGGGCAGACTTATGCTTTAGGTGTAATAAGAAGTGGACTCCTGAGCATCGGGAAGTTTGCAAAATGCATAGCAGTGGTGCTGCAAAACTCAGCATGATTATTGAGATATCGGATGATGAGGATTTAACGGACGCTTCTGAGACCTTGGATGTCACTCATAATGATTCAAAGGGTACACATGACGTGGAAGAAGCTCCAGATACTAGAGCCACAGAGGGGGTTGATTTCCGCTTTGATCTGGGTGGTACAATTGAACATAATATGCATGGTATTACAATCAAATGACACTCAACCCACCTGTGGCATGGGAGGCTGTTGGCCTACGATCGTTCATGTCATGCGCGAGAGGATGCAAATGGAAATGCTCTTGTGGACGAGGAGATCTATTGGGATGTGCAGCAAACAATTTATGCTATCTCTTTTCATGCCTTGGTGGGTGCCAAAAGTGCTGAAACTATCATATTGAAAGGGCAAATTAGAGGCAAGACTGTTCACATGCTTGTTTACAGCGGTAGCACTCATACTTTCATCAATTCTAAAACCTTATAGAAGGTGGGACTGATTGCTACTGAGATTGATCATGGGGTGAGTAGAGGTGGCAAATGGACAACATTTGATCAATAAATTTTGTTGCCAAGATGCAAGAATCAAGCTCTCTAAGGATTATGAATTTGCTAGGGATCTCTTGGCACTTGACATGGGCCCAATAGATGCTGTCCTGGACTGCGATTTGTTAAAATCTTTGGGTAAAATCAGCATGAATTTAAATGCCATATCACCCAACTTTATCCACAAGGGTAGAACTGTAGCATTGCATGGCATTGCCTCTGAAATTACAACAGACTGTAAACTACTTCTCTATCTATCATTTTCTACTTTCATACTTTTTGCCCTGTACCATATGATTAAAATTAGCTCTTTCTACTTCCAAAGACCCTCCAAATTTATGTCTTCTATTCTCTCTTTCTCTATCCCTCTCTTTCTCTTTCTTTGCAACTCTCTCTCTCTCTCTCTCTCCTTCCCTCTCTCCTTTAACTAAACCTCTCACAAAAACAAACAAAATATTATTACAAAAAACATAGAATACTTCTCTCTCTCAATCTATCTTCCAAAGTACCCGTCACACAAACAAACATCAAAATTTTTTGAAATACTTAGTTTACGATATGCTCTCTTTCTCCTCTGTTTCTCCACAAACAAAGAAAACATTATCAATATCATATCACTCTCTCTCTCCCTCCCAAAACTCTTTGATTAGGATCTCGTCTTCTTTCTTCTTACGAAACAGTGCTTCTATGAATTCAAGTGATGCCTTTTGGATTGACTAATGCACCGGCCACCTTCCAAGCACTGATGAACAAGATATTGCAGCCACTTATTTTCATATGCATGCTGGTTTTCTTTGATAGTATATACCTTTGTAAGACTAGAATAAGTCCAATCATATAAATTTAGATTTTTTGTTGTTCTAAAGATCAAAAATCTACACAAAAAATAAAAGAGAAAATAAAAGAGAATATGAAAGAGAAGAAAAAAGAGGCAAACAAAAACTTTTAAGAAAAACAAAAGGAAGACATACTTAGCAAGCAAAGCAACACTTATGTCGTCATCAGTGCCCAAGCATAAGCAGCTATACTCGGTTTCTAAAGACCCGCGGAGTTTCTTGGGCAAACCCAGTGCTTACTAAAATACATCAAATAAACAAAAGAGAGAAAACAAGAAATAAAGAAGAAAGGAAGCAAGTGACAAAGAAAAAATAAACAAGCAAGTCAAGAAACAAAATCTTCCTAAAAACTGGAATATTGCTCTCTCTCTCTCACTCTCACTCTCACTCTCACTCTTATTTAAAACATAAAAAGCTAAATGGTCCTTTACACTTAAGTATTGTTTCCTACAACGAGTCAAAAATACATTTCTAACTTAGAATGCACAAGCATACTCAAACAAACTCTCTTTTGAAACTAAAAGAAAAACGGGCTATTCAGCTCCCCGCTTTTTGTTTTCAGCTTATGTTCAATCATTCTAAACATACCTAAGGCTAATACACCATAGATAAAAGACTTCATATCTAAGATTGTGCGTACTTTTTTAATTATTTTCCTTGGATTATACCTCTTGTGTAATAGTAAAGTGATCAAATTACTACATTGAGTGAGAAAAGACTCCTTGGTTGTACAAAGACTGAAAAATCCATGGAATTGGAAAGAAATGACTCCATATTTTGCCAAATCACAAATGTTTGAGTCAATGTGAGGCATTTTTATAATGTGTAAACCACTATATTCAGGTTGTTCACGTTTATCGTATATATTGACCTCATATTGAAAACTTCAGCCACTAGCTTTTTTATTCTAAACTTGAGATCTTCCAGCTCAATCTTTGTGTAAAGCGTCGTAAAATCATAGGTTTGAAGGAGAATAGGAGACTCTTTTTCCTAAATGCTTCGAGAGCAATTAAAAAATTTTACAACAGGAATCACTCCTACAGAGTCATTTAAAATCCAGCTTGAGTGCGAGGGGACATCTGCCTCTTTTAATAAGTCCCTCCAAAGTTCATGGATACTAGGCAACATGGCTTTGAAGCAGTAGCTTAGCCATTTAGAGACATCCGTCAAAGTAGTCTCACAACCAACTGCAATAAATCTTCGGTTTTTGGAAGTTTTGTGAAACTTCCAAGCAGCACAAAGAAAAGGTATACTTGGATTGCAAACAAACCCAGAAAACTTGCAAAAACTCTAATGTTTTGAGATCAAATCCTTTTGAGAAACTAAGGCAAGGGCATAAGAGACATTCTAAGTAAAACTTTTTGCAAATAAAAACAAAGTTATTGGAACAAATGACAAAATTCCTATGAAATTTTCGAAGAAGAGTTTCATCTTCTTTAGAAAGATGGTTACTTTGCTTTGAGCAATTAACCGAAGGGACTTCTTCTAATTTCAAAGCAACTTTCTTCAAAATCTTCCCTTTCCATTCTAATAAGATATTTTGAACTCCTAAACATTGTTCTAATTACAAAACAAACTTTGAGATTCCCTTATCAATAGCTTTTAAAAGGCAAGACTCTTTAAAAGAGTACAATCAAAATTTCGTGCCTTTCATGAAAAGGTCTCTTAAGTTACTAGAAAGCAAAATTGAGGTATCAACTGTGAGTGACTACATGTCCTAAATCAGCATCAATAAAGCTTTGGAATCTCTTACTTTTACAACAACAAGATTCTCTAAGGATAGAAGATTTTGAATGCTCTGAAAGCCTTTTACCTATCTCTCCATAGTTAAAAGCCTTTTGTCCTAAAGTTTTTACATACTTCCAAGCTACTACTGGATGCTTCCAAATTCTTCTCACAAAATGAGGGAGAGAATCCATTACTTCAGGAGACTTCAAAATTGAGTTTAAGCCTATCTTGTCAAGTGAGGGAGAAGTAAAAATACAAATCAAGAGTTCCTTATTTAGATAGACTTCTTTGCTTTGAAAGGAAGCTTTTACTTTTAAGAAGCGATCCAACGAAGTTTTAAGTTGTATATAATGGAGCTTATATTAGATTCAAATCCTCAAAAGAGAAGTTTTCCAAGGTGTATTAAAGTTTAAAAAGAACTTTGACATTATATTTTTATTGAAAAAAGACCCACAGACATAAATCTATCTAGGTAGAGCAGTCTTCTTTTATAGTCTCGAGAAGCAAAAACTCTTGGAACTAAGGAAGTTAAAGGAACTAAAGGAAGGGGAAGTGGAGGAAGAGGAAGTGAGGGAAGCAGCTCACGAACATGTGAGATTGCAGGAGAGCTAGGACAACCTCGTAACATAACTTTAGGTTTCCATACGATGTTAGGTGTATGATTATGTTGGTAATGAGGAATGCTAAAGGGCTTGATATGAGTTCTCCACATCAAAGGGTTCTTTTTAGAGATTCTTTTATTTTTACGAAGAGTTGATTTTCCTTCCAAAATAAAACCTCTTGGGAAGAAAGTGTGTAAAGTTCTCATCCAAAACAATTCACGAGGACGAGCAGCCTTGTAAAAATCCTTGGCATTATTCAAATGGCCCTCTATATGCTCA
Source organism: Dipteris shenzhenensis (assembly GCF_047967505.1). Lineage (NCBI taxonomy): Eukaryota > Viridiplantae > Streptophyta > Polypodiopsida > Gleicheniales > Dipteridaceae > Dipteris > Dipteris shenzhenensis. The sequence goes on from NC_141619.1 coordinate 17,444,621, forward strand.
ATGGGAAAGCAACGAAAAGATTCGAAACCAGACTTTGCCATTGCCACATATAAGGGTTTTGAATTCTCAATTAAGAAATTCTTCCTATGAACTTTTCTAGCTTCCCTAACATGTTCTTGAAAACGAATAAAAGCTGTCCTGTAGGTTTGTCCTACATAAAGCATATTACTACTATGTATGTTATAGACAACATAAATTACTTGCATGGCATGAATAGGACTAATAGAAACAGAAGTCTTGAGATGCTTGTTTCTAAGACGTCTTACTTTATTAAGAATTCTTATGTTATTATTAGTATAATGAGTGCTAACTAATAAAGCCTTAAAGTTAGACCAATTAATGTTACCTTCCCCAAAATCATGAAGATTATTCATGTTTGACCTAGCTAAAATGTTAAACCTTTCTCTATATATGTTTCTTCTAACTTTTTTGTTTTGATTTACCGAGCTAGACCCAACTAAATCACCTACCAAAGAGACAAGACCATCACTAGTATTTCCAATGTTGTTTGGTGAGGTCAAACGATCCAACATTGGGGAACTTGCTTGCACTCTCCCTACCCATCCCAAAGGAGTTTCTCCCTTGCTATATCCCCTAATTCTAGCAAGAGCGAGACTAGTATTTAGGGAGGGGCTTGCTTGCACAGTCGTTACTCGTCCCAAGGTAACTCCTCCCTTACTACTACAAGGGAATGTCACAGGAGCCAAATGACATCCCAGGAGATCGCCCTGTTGGTTTCCAAAAGGCAAATTCATCATAGCATGTATCGCTAAGCCAATATACCCCCAAACTGGCAATTACAGTTAGGGTTAGCCAGGGCCCCAAGGCCACTGTAAGAGCTTAATCAACCTAGAAGCACCAAAGAAAGAGAAAAAGAAAAGGAAAGTTACCAATAATTTAAAAAATAAAATAAATAAATAAATAAAATAAAATAAAAAATAAAGCGGTCATACAATGAAATAAACCAAGGAGAGCAACTAAAACAAAACACAAAAGCACACTTTTTAAAGAATAAATGAGAATAAGTTTAGCTGTTTGGGCTTATGCACCCACGTAAGATAGAACGATGTAGTCGAACAGCGGATCACTGACGAAAATTCAAAGAATTTGCATGTCTGCTAAGGTGATAGAAAGATATACCTTTGTAAGACTAGAATAAGTCCAATCATATAAATTTAAATTTTTTGTTGTTCTAAAGATCAAAAATCTACACAAAAAATAAAAGAGAATATGAAAGAGAAGAAAAAAGAGGTAAACAAAAACTTTTAAGAAAAACAAAAGAAAGACATACTTAGCAAGCAAAGCAACACTTATGTCGTCATCAGTGCCCAAGCATAAGCAACTATAATGGGTTTCTAAAGACCCACGGAGTCTCTTGGGCAAACCCAGTGCTTACTAAAAATACGTCGAATAAACAAAAGAGAAAGAAAACGAGAAATAAAGAAGAAAGGAAGCAAGTGACTAAGCAAAAATAAACAAGCAAGTCAAGAAACAAAATCTTCCAAAAAACTGGAATCTCTCTCTCTCTCTCACTCTCACTCTTATTTAAAACATAAAAAGCTAAATGGTCCTTTACACTTATGTATTGTTTCCTACAAAGAGTCAAAAATACATTTCTAACTTAGAAAGCACAAGCATACTCAAACAAACTCTCTTTTGAAACATTAAGCATGTGATGGTATCCTCATTTAGAGCAAGGATAGGCAGGAGCACATTAAGCATGTGAAGCAAGTGCTGGAAATTTTGAGGATGCATCAGCTTTATGCAAAAGCAAGCAAATGCACTTTTATAGCAGAGGAGGTTGAGTACCTTGGGCATATTGTGAGTAGACATGGCATTCAGGTGAGAATGCATCGAAGATTGGCCACAGTCACAAAACCCCACCCAGTCGAGAGGATTTTTAGGTCTTGCTTCCTTCTACAAGCGCTTTATTCGCAAATTTGCCAAGAGAGCAGCTCCTCTTACTGACCTCTTGAAGAAGGATTCTTTTCGGTGTTCAAAGGAAGCACAACGTAGCTTTGAAGACCTAAAATTTGCTCTCACTCATGCACCTGTCTTGGTATGCCCTGATTTTTCACGTCCTTTCATTGTGGAGGCAGATGCTAGTGGCAAAGGATTGGGGGCTGTTCTGAGGCAAGAACACAGGGTAATAACCTTTGAAAGCAAGAAGTTTGATGCCAAAGAATTCAATTGCCATGTTTATGATCAAGAGATGTTGGCTATCTTGCATGCTTTCAAGAAATGGTACCACTATCTGTACGGGAGTAAAATTAAGGTGAAGACAGATCATAGGACACTCAAATTCTTCCTCACCCAGCCAAATTTGTCATATAAGCAGAAGAGGTGGTTGATTGCAGTCCAATCCTACGATTTTGACATTGGGTATAGAAAAGGGAAGGAAAATGTGATTGCAGATGCCTTGTCCAGGATGTGGGCTTGCAATTTATCTACGATCTCTACCATATATCAGGAGTGGATCCATGGCATTCAAGAAGAGTATAAGCAGAATTCTAAGGCAGCTCCCATATTTTCAAATTTGCCTAAACCTTCTAGTCAAGGTCCTCCGGAATTCAAATTGCATAATAAGCTGTTGTGGTGTGGAGTTATTTAGTGCCAAACTCAAAATATAGACAATTGGTTTTGCAAGAAATGCACTCCTCTCCCATGGCTGGACATGCAGGTGTCACTAAAACATATGAAAGAATCAAGCAAAGCTTTACCTAAGAAGGCAAGTGGCGGGATGTGATTAAATATGTGGTTGAATGCTTGCCTTGCCAACAGAATAAAGTGGAGAGCAAATTACCCGCAGGTCTCTTGCAGCCATTACCCATTCCAAAGGGCAAATGGACGGACATAGCAATGGATTTCATCACAGGATTGCCTTCTACAGAGAGGGGATGGGACAGCATCTATGTTGTGGTGGATACATGACAAAACAGGCCCATTTCATACCGACTAAGACCCGGTATTCAGCATCACAGGTTGCTTGGCAATTCATTCAGCACATCTTTAAGCATCATGGTTTCCCTTAGGAAATTGTCAATGACAGAGATGCAAAATTTATGGGTCACTTCTGGCAAAAGTTATTTACAGCAGTGGGTACTTTACTCACACCTAGCACTGCATACCTTCTTGAGACTGATGGACACACGGAAAGGGTGAACAAATGGTGGAGGAATATTTGAGGTACTTTTGTCATGATTCTCAAACGTTTTGGGATAAATGGTTGGCACTTGCTGAATTTTGCTACAATGGTACCAAGCATCTCTCCATTGGCATGAGCCCGTTCGAGGCAATGTACGAATGCAAGGTCAGGATGCCTTCTTCAATTGCTGACATGGCTGTGAAAAATCAGCACAAGATCATCCACAAAGTTGGAGAGAGAGCATATCAGTTGGAGCTACCCGTACCTCCAAGATCCATGATGTTTTCCATGTGTCCTTGCTGAAACCACAAGTGGGACAGCATGTCCATGTTCTTCTTGAGTTGCCACCTTCGGATGAGGAGGGCCACATCCTCTATGTTCCGGAGCGCATCATGGGTTTCAGAAACCATGTACTCCGAAACAAGGTCTACATAGAGTATCTTTTCAAGTGGCGGGGACTCCCTAAGGATGAGAATTCATGGCAGCCAAAAAGCATTGTCCAAGACCATATACCTAGATGAATCCAGGAACATTCCCAAACTCATCCTCTAAAAACACAACATAGTGCAGTTTCAATCTCATGATAGTCACTCACAAGGTTGAAAACCATAAACTCCATCATGCATAGCAAGGACTAGCTACTGACATCCCCACTGACGTCATCAGCGCCCAACAGTGGGTGTAGACCATAGTATAAAAATATGCTCTCACACATACAAATCCACACACCCACACATACTTAAGCATCCATTTATACAAAAGTCTTCGTACTGAGTTTCTGTCGGCACTCCGTAGGTGAATGGCAGACTCAGCCATGATGAAGGCTAGCACTAAAGGAGAAGGCTAATCAAAAGGTAGTCCAAAATCTCTTCATTCAAGCTACAACTGCTTGTGAAGTGTAAACATTTTCATTTTAGTCTCTCCCCAACGAGCATCTAAATCTAAATCTAGCTGATAGGGCAACGCACCATTTAAGATAGAAAGAATTATCACAACACCAGCAGGCCGCAACTTGGACGAAAACTTCACAAGGTGAAATTTGCATGTCCGCTAATACGACAGAAGCATATACCTAGATGAATCCACGAACATTCCCAAACTCATCCTCTAAAAACACAACATAGTGCAGTTTCAATCTCATGATTGTCCAGGACCACCCCAATCTCCTACCAGGCTGATTAGTAGTTGCTGTTTGTTGTACCTTTTTGGACAGCCACGCTATGAAATTTTTAGGGCAAAATTCTATGGGAAGGGATGGCTGTAATGAAATTTAGAGGACCTTTAGAGGCCTCTTAGGTGGGAAATGTGGAGGGACTATATAAGTCCCCATCCACCCCTCATTGTAGATTTTTTATGTGACATCTAATCCTATATACCTGGATGAATCCAAGAACATTCCCAAACTCATCCTCTAAAAACACAACATAGTGCAGTTTCAATCTCATGATAGTCACTCACAAGGTTGAAAACCATAAACTCCATCATGCATAGCAAGGACTAGCTACTATGACATCCCCACTGACGTCATCAGCGCCCAATAGTGGGTGTAGACCATAGTATAGAAATATGCTCTCACACATACAAATCCACACACCCACACATACTTGAGCATCCATTTATACAAAGTCTTCGTACTGAGTTTCTGTCAGCACTCCGGAGGTGAAGGGCAGACTCAGCCATGATGAAGGCTAGCACTAAAGGAGAAGGCTAATCAAAAGGTGGTCCAAAATCTCTTCATTCAAGCTACAACTGCTTGTAAAGTCTAAACATTTTCATTTTAGTCTCTCCCCAACGAGCATCTAAATCTAAATCTAGCTAATAGGACAACGCACCATTTAAGATAAAAAGAATTATCACAATACCAGCAGGCCACAACTTGGACGAAAACTTCACAAGGTGAAATTTGCATGTCCGCTAATACGGCAGAAGCATATACCTATCTACTCCTATCTGATCCTATCTACTCCCACCTATCTAATCCTATCTACTCCCACCTCCTTCCTCTTACGTGCTGCCTACACTCTCTCTCCCAATCTCCCCACAAGGTTCATCCACATCGATCGTGGATCACAATTGATCGTTGTCAGAATGTCCAAATCAACCAAGAAGCTGAGACCCAACTCTATACAACGATCATTGGTCGTCGATTTTACTACGGTTGACGCCACGCACTATCCTCTATTTCTGCATCTCCAAGGTAACCTCACAGGCAACTTTAACAAGAGAAGCAACTATATGGTTGCCAAAATCTACTCCTGCTCTACTCTTTGTTTCTAGGACCCGTATACTCCAATATGTATGGAGTTTTCAGCCAACATAAATTATTTGCTATTCAAATTGTCTGCGTTTCAACTCAAGCATGCCATGTACCATTCAACATCTTCACATTGCATAGTCGGACGCTCCACGAGTTCCAAGCCATGGACAACCACAAATCGAACACGCTTCTCATCCCCAGAAATCAAATGGGGGAATTTGTTCCTTGCCTCCATAGCCGATGCCATCTCTCTTCTTTTAAAGTTGCATGTTCCACCTGCAACATAAAATAGGTATCAATTGCAATCATTGAATGATAACCATTGAGACATAGTAGTATTTTGCATTCAATAAATCAAGAATCTCAACAAAGAAGACTCTTACCCGATTTTGGATATAATTTAACAAGTGTCCTGTAGAGCCCACCAGCAGCCTCTAATGCCACTCCCATAGTCTTCTCGTGCACATTATCCACCGTTGTAAGCCGTGCATTCACTTCACTTATAAGAGTCTCGTACAAATTCGCAACATATGCTAGAGGCAAAACATACTTCGGATCCCCTTCATACTGAACATCACGCGTCTTTCTCTTCTTTTGTTTATCTTTCCCAACGGGACTATTGTACACTGAATCAGGGGATTCAGAACTTGGAATCACATGGGCGGTGATGAAATTAGAAAGCAAGAGGCGCAAAAAGCGTGCCCTCGCATTTTCAATAGGTATGACATCTGTAATTATCAAAGAGAAACCCCAAATATCATTATCCCAGAATGAGAAGAGGGTGATTTTGAAACAAAACTAATCAGAAGTAAAGAATGCATGTTAAGTCATCCAAAACTATGGCCACTATTAGCTCATCAACAAGCAAAACAGAGAAACAAACAAAAATTGATTCTCTCTTTTTTTACAAAAGAAATGACAAAAATCACATTAAAGACATTCATCAATTTTACGGTCACAAAATTGACCCTCTCTTTTTTTACAAAAGAAATGACAAAAATCACACTAAAGACATTCATCGATTTTATAGTCACAATAAATCATCCATGTGAATGTCGACCTGTATTTTATGTCTACATATAATCAATTACATGGAAGCTAGTTGAACAGATTACGATAAACAATTCAATTCTGGAATATTACCAAACAAATTTCAAAAGCCACCTGCATTTGTTCCCCAACTTTTCTACCTCAACATTAGGCAAAATTTGCATTCGTAAGTTACCAAACTCCATTTGCAAAGCTAAAAAGTAAGAATCGTTTCTTTGCTATCACGTTTAGCTACTGCTAGAATTACAATGCGTAAATTGCACTGGTGTTTGAACTAGAACTCAACACTGAAATGCATAGTATTTCCTAGGATCACAATACCTAAGGAAAAAAATGAGTTCACAACAACAAATTCACAAGTGAGTAAATCAAAATAGCTCCAATATGATATGTATGCACAAAAAACAACTCCAATGCAGGTGGCAAGGAACACACAAAAAGCACGATGGACATCTAACATTTCCAAGTGATCATAATCACTAGGGAGATCAAGTTTGCCCAACCTATTACAGATTATAATGAATGCTTCTAATACTCTTCAACTCACCAACAAAAGCCAATGATTTGCCCTTACTATCTAGGATTCCAAACTAAGTCTTATGAAGGCATCATAAGAACTAAAACTTGTGCGCAAAAATATTCAATTCAAATGATAGGAACCACAAGACATGGCTCAAGCCTCGATAGGTTGCAAAACGACATGCATGACGAAAGCTTTAGAGAGTTTTGAAAAAGAATCTCACCAGAAGCACTAAGCACACCGTAAGGTGACCTAGGTGGCTCGTCAGCTTCAAGTGCTAGAGAGTGATCTGCTTCTATTCCAACCCCTTGTAGCTGTAGAGCGTGCCCATATGATTCGGGAACACAATCCTGATAGAATAGAAGCAAGCAAGTTAGACTACCAATATTGTAACAAAACAAAACATATGACAGGTGGATTGGGTATAGAAGGAAAAACACTGACTACAACAAAGGACAACACCACCAACATGAAAGATGCAGTAAAAAGTTTTGCATAACTTATAAGAAAAGGGTTTAAAATCGGTCCCCATCATCTCCAAAATTCCAAGACTAGCTAAATGAGAACATAAGAATGTAAAGCCGTGTTGTGGAATTCCAACTTCTAAGATTTTAAAGAATCCACGTATGGAACCTCTCCACTATACAAATTCACCTCTCAATTTTCATCTGACTCTTTCAGCCAAATTCAGGTCGGAGGTATGAAGCCTCTCAACTCATGCCAATTGCACTCTTATACTGAGAACCCAGAGTTTAAACAATCTTGCTAAAATACATGCGTCAGAACCGCAGCACTCCATCTTGAGGCTTTGACCAGCTCTTTGAACAGTTGGACAAGAAATCCCTTGATACAGACTGCTTAGACTGGTGGCAGAAGGCTTTGGCATAATGCACGAAATGTAAAGGTTACAACAATGAGCATTCTCTTTGCTTTCACCAATCAGGCTGAAAATTATACATGAAGGGTGGGTTCTGCGTTGATTCAGTTAGATGAAACGTCTGAAGTTGACTCCGTTGAGAGAGTTGACCTATAGTCTCGTGGAGGGTTTGATCTTGGAAGTGTCTTGTCGAATCACGTGGAAGCAATCCTTATAGCAATGGTGAAGCTTTGGTATCACGTTGACGAGATCGTATTTAAAATTTACATAGCGATCCCATTGCATCAATTTCCAAATTGCTAATATTATCCTGCCACTGGGAATTAAACACTCAATTAGGCCAAATATGCTGGCATAATCGGGTTCCCATACGACGGCATACTATCATTATAAAATCAAAACACTCAAGATTTGCTGGTCGCATCGACGTTGATTCGTAAAGGCACGAGAAAGGAATCTGCAATTTTCGTTCCAAAATATTTAAAACTTCCCTCCACGACTCAGGACTAGCCGTTGAGTTTAGTGTAGGAAAAGGACGCTCCTTCTGTTGATACAATGAGAGATTAAGGTCATGCAAGCAGTAAGACAACGTACCGCTGAGTCAGTGTCGTCCTCCTGATCTAAGCTGTCTCCAGCTTGGCCGTTTCCGTCGCCATCTGCAATTCCCTCGATATCTCCGTTTCTGGAGTCCACTGTGTTCAGATCGTGCAGAGCACTCACGATGAGGGAATTCCCTCCGTTTATATGGTAATGACTAACCGGGGGAAGCCGGCCAGCCATTTTCTCTATCCCCCTCGGACAGAGGAGAGAGGTAAAAGAAAAAGGGGCATTGGACGCCGTCGGAGAAGAACGAAGGAGGGAAAGGGAGGGTCAAAGAGAGGAGCCAAGGGCGGTACAAAAGGGAGAAGGGGGAAGCAAAGTGCAGAGGAGGGGGCTGAAGGCAAAGGCGGTGCGAATTGGTGAGGGGAGGGGGAGGGAGGGGGGGGAGGGGGAGGGGGGAGGGGGAGGACATAACTGTGGGAGAAGAAAGGAAGAAGGAAAAGGAGTTAGGGTTAGGAAGGGAGAAGCTAGAAAAGAGAAGGGAAGAGAAGATAGAACAGAGAAGGAGTGTGTACCTTAGTAGAAGAGGCGGGAAGAAGGAGTGGAAGAAGAAGAGGTTGGTTTGGGGTACGCCATCGCCGAACCTGAACCTTCTACTTCTGTCGCCAGCTTTGGTGCCACCTTTCACATGCCTTTCTCTTCCCTCTTTTGTGTTTCCCTTCCCCTGCCCTGGTTCCCGAACCTCCCCTCCCTCTTTTTTTTTTTTTTTTTAAAATTAGCGGTATTTTTTTCCCCTTCCCCATTTCGCCCTTCTACTCAACGCTTCCATCCGCCTCCTTCAGCATTTCTCATCTTTTGTGTTTAGGATCCTTCGCCTCCCTCTCCAACGCTATAGGATTGCTTGCTTGCTTTGCCTTAGGCACCCTAGGGGGAAGTTTGGGCTTCTTGAGCTCTCCTTGAGCCGCTTGTCCCAATTATAAGCCCTTGATCTATACTTGATCTAAAGGCGTGGAAAAGCGTAGATAACCTTTTCTATGCTTCAAAAAATTATATAAAGAGTGTGCACACGCACCTCTTTGGCACAACACGCCAATGCTTTTTCCCTCTTGCTGCAAGAGATACATGTTCCGAGCGTTCTTCTGCTTCTTCGATCTCATGACTACTAGCAAATCCTTTCCTTGCCTTGGAGTAAAGGATCACCCTAGCTTATGTCTTCTTCGTCTCAATCCCAAAAAAGACATGAGTCCGCTAACGATGCCGCCAAGCTAGCTGATTGAGAATCTCCCCTATCCCCTTATTTTTAATACCTTTTTAATACCTGAAATTCGATAAGTCCGTGCCGAGCGTAAGATCACGAATCATCATTGATGTTGCTATGAAACTCCCTATCTGTTTCCTTGGCCCCCGGTGCAGGTGGTCTAGCAGCAGTCCTCGAGACTTCGCAAAAACTTCTATCTACAACAACTCGTTCATCATCCAAAGGGATTCCCTTCCTTGCTATTGCATTCTCATGAGCTCATCAGGTGGGATCCTCCTCTCTAGATCCATCAATACCCCAGTTCATGATTCCATCTTTACCTTACTTGAAGTTGAAGAGTACAAGAGGAAAGGAGGCTATAGGCGTCTCACGTATTCTCTAACCTTTCTTCTTTGTCAGGCAGCAGGCCCGCGATGAGCTCCATGACCGCCCTGTACGCTAAGTGAAGCAGTCCAAAATTAAGCACAAGAGGCTATTGTGATGACATGAGACCGTGGGTTCTTGAGCATGCATAGAAAGTGAGCAACGAGCGCCTTTTGTATTCCTCAAGTGCCAAATCATAGAGACAGAGGCTTTTGCTTTGATATAAGTATAGCAACCTATGTTCTTTTATTTTTAGATTCTGCACAGAGGAAGGTGAAGTGAGTCGCTGGCTGTAACTCCTACATCAATGGCCTTCTCAGCTCGACTCTCTTACTGCGAGATTACAACGGCCTCTGGTTGGATAAGTACAAATAATGAGAAGTTTTCGCTAAGCAAGTAAGGATTGATTGCATGGGGTCGAAGCTCAAACTTTGTCCGCGAACTTAGACAAGCGAAATGCTGAATTTTGTGCACGATTCATGAATTAAGCTGTCCTAATGAGCCCGATGATGTGCTAGGTATGATTCGCTTTCATTCGAAGGTGTTAGATCAAACTTGTTGTATTACGTAGGCGCTTCTTTGTATCCATTAATCAGTGATGCATTCGAGTTTAGTAATCATCTTATGCATGCGAGTGCAAGTTATTGTCTGGGTCATCTATGTCTAGGTAAAGGCTTTCAAAAAAATGTATACTAGCAAAAAGTCCTATCTGCAAAGAATGGGTCAACAATTAGAGGCAGCCAACATCGCTCCATAAAATGAAGCTTTATAAAGCTAAGCGCAACTACCTGACTATAAAGAATAGCGATGACGGTAACTTAGGAACCTATGAATACCCACGACCGTAACATAGGATCCTACATAAGAAAGGAGAAAACCAACAATGAAAGCAACACCTTACCTCATGAAATAGAAGGCAGAAGTTGGCGATGCCACAAGTCGAATTTGTTCAAGCCATTGCAACCTAGCACTCTATTTGTGGTGTATCCGTCTACTGCCTTCTCATAATCACAACCTTCTTAAGCAATGCTGACATAGTGGATGATGAGAAATCACAGCAACACGTTGAACACCTCCATTGACTGGGAATTACACAAATCTCTTCGTTAAATTAGCCTTTTTCATTGTCTTTACATTGTTTAGCTTGTTCTTGAGTGACAATATTTCTCATTGTCTTTGCATTGTTTAGCTTGTTCTTGTCTATCGGGAATTTTGGGTTTCTTGGCCTCTCCTCGAGCCATGTGTCCTAATATAAGCCTTGGATTTAATTTTGATCTGAAGGCCTATAACACTTGATGAAAAGCATGCTTTTGGATGAAAAGCTCTTGATGGAAGGTATGCATGCAAGTTTGTGGGAGTTCTCATCGTCGGTGAGGTGATTCAACTCTATAAATCTCGCAAGTCCTCGTGTGGAGGAGTCCAGGTTTGCATTTTTGTATCTATTGTTTTGCTGTCACTAATGGCTAAGCATGAGGTTGTGGAGGAGTCTCCTTATGATCATGAGCAGGGATTCGCATAGGAAAAGGTTCTTCAACCTTGATGGACCCTGGAAGCTTCCATAAGGGCCTACTTGATTTCTTTTCATTTTCTAGATATTCCTTTGATTCAATTTATACTTCCAATTCGATTTCATTGGTGGAGATACAGCTTGCATGATTGTATTTCCTTTGGTGTTTTTAGAGTAGCTTCTAATAATTGATGTGGACATGCAAAAAAGTTGAAAGGTGTTGGTGCCAAGAACATGGTAGAAATGGACAACGAGGTGATGTTAGTTGTGAGAGGTACTCTCATTGTCATACTTTCATCGAGTTTGATTTGATTGCGAATTGTAATTCGTGAATGTTTGCCTATGCATCCATAGAGCCAAACAAAGAGAAGAAGTACAAGGGGATACAGTCTCCATCGGTTTGCAGTTCTCCTGTTATGGTTTCAAGTGGGAGCAACCTCCTAAGCAGTCTATATTACTAAAAAATTATCCTATCAACAAGGACACTAAACGTTCACTTCATTAGGCATTTCAAGCGGCGGCACGGGAGGCATATGTCGAAGGTATTTCATATTGTGTTTTGTTCTTCATTTGTCATCGTTTGGTGCTTACATGTCATTCGAAATATGTTTGCAAGGTTTCTTTATGGGAATAATAGGTGTGTCACTACTGCTGTACCTATAGCTCTTGCAAAGACGTCGTGCTGTCGTTCCATGAAAGCGTCTAAGTAGCAAACTATTACAGCATACATGGATTTTGGTTGGCCGGCCATTTGCAAATAGGTTGTCTTCATATCACCAAATAAAAACGTTATATTTCTGAAAAGTATTCCGCTCACTTCATGTGTTGCCAGTTGTTGTCTAATTGTAGTACATTGTTAGGCATTGAAATAAACTCATTATCATGTCCATTCCACCACCAAAAAAGACATGCAATGTTTTTGTTATTGTACCTTGTCTGCAAGACATCGCGAAGAAGTGTATAATTCCATTGACATTTTTTCTTGTGGCACTTTCAAATTAGTGGTTTCGTTATTGTGCCACAGAAATATGTAAATCACTCACATGGATTAAATTTTTCTTTGCTAACTTCGTATCTTTCAATTAATTGCATATTGGAAGCACAATACAGTTTCATTACTAGGGCTAGCTGATGCTCTAGTGGCATGCAAAAGAATGATGGATAGAATATGCCTCAAAAATCAAGATTGTGTGGTAGTATTCTTTGATGACATACTAGTCTTTAGTAAAGACATAGAGGAACACAAGAAACATTTAGAACTAGCCTTTACTCTTAAACGAGAATCAACTATATCTTAATCTCAAATATTTGGGCCATATTGTATTTGTTGATGCAACCCTAGTGCATTTAAAAAGATAAGGTGTATTGTTATGTGGATGATACCTTGGGTTATATACAAATAGATATTATTTTTTTGATTATGTAGCTTTTATAGTAAGTTTGTTAATAATTTTGCATTTATTGCACATCAGTTGAAATAAATTATTGGAAAAGCCAAGCATTTTTATTAGACTGAACAACCACGTATGGTAAAGAATTAACCATTGTGGTGCATACTTTAAGAAGTGGAAACAACATCTAATGAAAGCTAAATTGCTCATCAAGACAAATCAACAAAGCATTAAGTCCTTGTTGACTCAGCCAATGATATTTGATAGATATATCAAGTAGGCATCATTTATACAAAGCCTTTGGCTAATAATTTAACAATAACTAGGTAAATAAAATGTAGTTTCTAATTCTTTAGTTGCACACCAAGTATCAATCATATACCTATTGTGCAAATATTAATCATATAACTACTATAGAGATTTAATTGTTTGAGAATAGGAGAAATTCTTACAAAGAGGATTGAGACTCTTTTTATATGTGGATTTATATTAGATAATAACAATTAGAATCCTATACCAAACTATTTGTATGGTCATATTTTCTATAAAGAGAGATTATGCATAATTCAACCCTTTAGCAATAAGTAGTGGATGGATTGATTTTTACTTCATAGATGATAGTAATGGAATTTTTAAAAGAAAGAATTGGTAGATTTTCTACATGCATTGCTTGTCACATGATAGCAAGGGAATTTTATTGCCAACTATAAGGAAGGATGTGATTAAATTTGTTGCAAACTCGTCATTTGTTAGACACCTAGATTATTAATGCCCTTTACCTATTCCTACTCAAGCTTGGGAATAGATATCCATGGACTTTATCACATGAATGCCTACCAGAGTAAGTCATGATCTTGACCATAGTAGATTGCTTTAGTAAACATGCATACCTTGCTCTAATATAAAAGTCTCTATGACTTAGTAGCCTGCACATATATTTATAAAGCAATTTTTTGTAAATCATGGCTTGCTAAAGATAGTAGCATTACATCAAGATTCCAAGTTTTGCAATAATTTTTGGACATCATTATTTGAGAATCCAGGCAAACTGTTACAGTTTTCCTCAACTTTTCATGTAGTCTCTAATGGACATACTGAAGTAACTATTTTTGGACATCATTATTGAGAATATAGGCGCATTGTTATACTTTTCCTCATCTTTTCATCTAGAATCTAATGGACAAACTGAAGTAAATATTTTGGATATGCCTAATATTATCCAAAAGTCAACAAAAGAGTTGGGAAAAGTATATTCCCCTCTCGCAATTCACATGTAATAATACAGAATGTTCAACAACCAAAAGAGCATCCTTTGAGATAATCTACAGGGACGTTCTACCTATAATACCTATTACTAATTTGACCCATAGAGTTGAGGCCGTTGATGGTTATGAGAAATTGTGAGAATATCCTTAATGAAGTTAAAAGTGCAATTAATGTTTCCCAAAAGAAATATAAAAAGAAAGCTAATAAGAAAAGAAAACACAGTTTGTGAATAAGGACATTACATCCTTTGATCAATGACGCATAATCAAGGTAGTGTTGGGTATTTTAGAGATAAGTAGTGTGAATGAGGTTCTAGAAATGTGTGTTACTCTATAAAAGGGGTTGTGGCTTAATAAGTGTGCCAATGTGAACATGTCTAGTAAACATCATCTATGATGACAACGAGATTCCTTTCACTGATATCATCCGTGATGTCTATGTGTGAGAAGAAAGGCTCTCGCTGCCTATAAAATGAGGTACATGTTCTTGCGATCATATCAATCTATTCACCACATTGCCTAGCGTCTATTTCCATAATATGATCTCCTTTTGTCCAACATGATATTAAAGTACCCAGGATCAGTCCTATCCTACACATCTTGCCACAATTCTACATCTGTTTACAAGTGAAATCCTTACGTACATCATGCTTGTTGTCACTGCCCAATTTTTATAGATCAAGCAGTCACCTCCATTCTACCCCACTTGATATTTTTTGCTACCATATTATTGGAGGAAGAGATGCCATAGCTCTGCATCAGATCTGCCACCTTAAGGAAAACTAGCTTTTATTTTCCAAATCAGTGCAATAATGAAGCTGCCTTTTTTGTAGATTATCTACCAAAGTAAACGTAGACGCTGGATCCTCTTCCATTTGATTGTTGATAGTCAATAGACTACAATAGAGAGTTTAAATTTGGTTTCGCAAGTGGCTTGGGCACAAGGAAGTAGATTGTTTCAAAAAGAAGGACTTGGAACAATCTAATCACCATGCAACCTCATTATGATCAAAGAATTTGTAAAGACCAAGAGGAAATCCATGCTATGATAGCCCAGGTCAAAAGCCTCTTATTTCTCCATGAGGTTGACACATTCTAAACTTTTTATGTTGAGTCAAATCGGGGTACTGGGCCTTGGGTAGTCTCCCTAAATTGATTGTATCTTTTTCATGTGTGTGATGAAATAATCCTTGATATATGAAAAGCTCTAGAATTAGGAGCCAGGGGGATGACTAAGTGATGATCTTAGCTATTGGTCACAAGACACTTGAGGGGATAGCTAGGCATGTGAGGTGTGCAGAGCAAGGCCACCTCTTTGCAATATTGTGGTGTTGGAAATTGGTTACATTTTTCGTGTTGGGTCACACCGCCCTTGCTCCGTTTGGGTACTTCGGAGAACATGGTTCTAGATTTGTGTGTTAGCATTTAAAAAGCCGTGGCTTAGTAAGTGCGCTAGTGTGAACATATCTACTTCAGTAGGTCGTCAGGTGTATGTAACACATCGTCTACGATGTGAGTGAGATTCCTATCATTGACATGTCTGTGCATGAGAAGATAAGGTTGCCTTTGCCTATAAAACGAGGTACCATGTACTTGCTATCATATAAAGCTATTCGACACATTGCCTTAGCTTCTAGTCGCCATCATGTGATCTCATTTTGTCCAATAGATGGCTCCAACAATTTATGGTCCCTACAAAGCTATTCAAATACTAACTTTCTTATAGAGTTGAATTACCAAATCATTAAAAAATCCATATTGCATGCCATGCAAGTTTGATGAAACCATTCAAAGGAACCATGTTTACATGTCTCGCTAAACAAATGCTCCACTCATAGTTGATGAAGAAGAAATACTTGAATTCGAATGGATCATGGATCATGAGCAAATTGCTACATGGACAAGAAATATAAGAACCATTCAAGAGATGATGCTCAATGGATGCCCGAGCAATTTATTGAGGCTCTTTTATACCTCATTGGTTCCTCTAATCAAACATGCAACTAAGGTTGATTGCAACCCAAGCACAAGGGATGTTATGGAAATTCTCTTCACTTGATTGTTTGTTTAACATGTTTAAAAGAAATGGATGACTCAAGTGACAATATTATAAAACTCGATCACCATGGTTTGAAAAGAATCTTTGATTTTGCTGAACGGTACAGAATGTGCATGAAATGTACAAATCCAAGAGAGACTCAAAAGCATTAAAAGCTTGTACTTGTGTAAAGAATTGATAAGGAAATCTAGTAGATCCTAGACAGTGCAGATACAATGATAAGAAAAAAGGAGATGGCGTACCATTGCTAATGCTCAATTTAGTTCAAGAAGATAAGTTCTTAATTAGATGGAGCTTTAAATGCATAGAATAAACTTGGTGCTTCATTCCTGCCGTTGATTGAACAAATCACATATTGGCTAAACAAGAGCAGTTGCATCCTTCCAGCACCTAATGATTCGATAATTCCCATCGCCTTCATATGGTCCCTTAGTTTCTGCATTGACCACTCTCTTTCTTTGCTTTTCTCTCTTGATCATATTCATATCTATAGTTTAATTTAGAGAGCCACATTCCTTGGGAGATTTCCCAAAGAACTTGCTCTATATGTCTAGAGTGTGGGCTGAGGCATTTTCACATTCTTTATCGCCAGAGAGTCTTCTTCTTTTTCTTTAGTAGAAAGAGAAAGGGATATCTTAGGCCATTTGAAAGAATCCTAATAGCGCAGGATTTGAAACTTGGTTCTTCAGCGAGTTTAACTAGTTTAAGGAGTCGTAGGCGAATGCGAATCCTTATCGACGTTTCCATCATGAGGCATCCTTTCAAAAACATTGCTATTAGAAGGAGATTGTTTTCGTGGAGGTACATTCCATAGCCCACAGAATCTTCTCCGTTCCTAGTGGCGGAATGCCACGCTACTATGTTGTGTTTTGTGTTTACGTGGTAGCGGAGATTGAGGTCCAACATTGGTACTACAATAATGAACATGCACAAGTATAAATGTGTAATGTTTTTTCTAGAAGGTAATATATGTATCCTGGGGCACCAACTCAATTTGTAATATGTTACTAACCTCATCCAAAATCCAAGGTATGGGTGGACAAGGTCCATATATAATATGCATGGATTTCCTTTAAAAAATTAAAATATGCAAGGGAAAAATATGAAAATTTCATGTCTCCCCTCCCACAAAATATAAGGTATGTACCTTGAAAACTATGCAAGATTTTAAGATTTCTACATCTTTTTCATAATATGTGAGGCCCAAGGGGGGGGGGTAGAACAAAAATAACACTAAAATATGAAAACCCATCTCCTTTCAAATTAATGTAACTTTTTCATGTGTTACCCAAATTTCAAGGTGTAAAAGACATATTTGAAGCCCTTTTAGTGTAGAACACAACCATGTTAATTTGAATAATATCTACTCATGTCAGATTGTTAAATTCATCTCATACTCAAGATTTTGATAGGTTTTCTTACTAAAGGGAGTTGGCGCCCCAGGATATGTATCTGTGTGAGTATGAATGTGCATGTGCATCTCTCTTGCTTCAATTTAAAACGTCTATGTACATGTCAGTTATTGATCATTTCTATCAATTTGTTTGCACATGTGCTTAGCTTTTCTAGTACATGTACACAATTTTGCTCACATTTATGTTTATTAGTCTACTCCTTTCGATGCAAAGTCATTAGATCTAAAAAATTGATAGCAAATCTGTGGCTTGGGGTCATTTTGATTCCCTATGGGTGAAGTCATACTTCCCACATTTTCAAGTTTTCTCGTAGGTTACGATCTTTGCAACAACACTTTTTGCGGTTCACAATATTCATTTTTAGTTGCACTCATCATCATCTTTAGTGCTTTCTTCGATCTTAGGTTGGGGGTGCATGTCAAAAGTGCCCTTCCAGTCAAGAGCACAAGTTGTGGATGCCATGGTTTGCTATTGTTTTGATAGAAGTTCAATTTGATAGAGAGAAGTTCAACAGAGGTTGATCTAATCGATAGAAGTTGATTTGATTTATAGAATTTTGACAAAAGTTTGATCCGATTGAAGGCATACAAAGACCTTGATGAGAAAGAGAAGGTGGAGGCAACAAAGGGTGTCCCCTGCAGAAATGCAAGTTGTAGACATCGAGCCATATGCAGGTACGAATGGAGAGAAGAGAACTTTCAAAATGAAATGGTCAATGAAATAGGAGAAGGCCAAGCCAAGGATATTGGTCGAGTGGTAGATCCAATGCTTAGTTCTTTATGCTATGGAGTGCTTATTGTGCACAATAACTTTTTCTCACTTGTTGGTTGCAAGCCTGTGTGGCTTGTTTTGCATGAGTTTTTGAACCTTTGAAATGAGGTGTCGGAATAGGTTATCACGTACAAGTGGTAGGGTTTTCATTTTAGGTAGCATGAAGAGCAATATGACAAATATGTTTTCTTGTTTTATTCATAACTGTAACTTGTCTCATCATGTGTAATTTGTATTTAAAGGGGGAGATAATGAAGGAATCTGATACTTCAAAATGTAAAATCTTAACCTTTTTCAAAAAAAGTGATATGTCTGATGAAAAGCATGAAGGGAGGAGCAATTTATCTAAGGGGGATCATTCAAGGACTATGACAAGGAAAGGGGTCCTCCAATGACAATTTAACCTGTTTAGGGTAATGGTAAGGCTGGGAGGGGAGGTGGTGACTTAGAAGCCTCATTCTCTTGGGGTGTCCCTCTCCGTCCTAAGAACAAATTAATGTGAATTTTCAAACTTACATTAAATGGCTAGTAGCCATAGCTTTGAACATTACCTTTGTAATATGTAACTTATTAACCATGGACATGAGAAAAAAAAGAGAGGACACGTGGAAGCTTGGAGGAGAAGAGCCCGCCACCACGTGTTACAAAGAAGGAGCTCTTGGATGGAGGCTTGGAGTGGGGAGGAGGCGGAAAGACAAGAGGGACGCTTTGAGTGGGGAGGAGGTGGAAAGACAAGAGGTAGCTTTAAGGGGAAGGAGGAGATAGAAGGTCAATGGAATAGAGGGGATATGGAAGGTTAATGGAATGAAAGGAGGAGATGGAAGGTCTCAGAGCCATGTGTTAAGACAACCAAAATTTTAAAAGCCAATCCAAGTATGCAAGGTGAATTGATTAGCAATTTATCATTCTGCTGGCCACCTTGAGATGGGGAGTGGTTGAGGACGGTCATGCATCTTTGCCCATGCAAAGCATCGGTTCAGTACTCGTTAGCCCTTGTGGACCAAATCTTACATCTTTTCGGCCCAAACTCACCCACACCACACACACACACATGAGGAAGGGGAGGGGATACAATTTCCAGATGGGTTAATCCAGGAGGGATTTGAACACTCATAGCTGCTTGGGCACGCAAAAGCCCTATCCAAGTGCGCTTCTAAAGGAGGGGCGAGGGCTACAACTAATGAATTGGCATGAGAAAAAGCAAATGTATCTAGAAAGGAGAGAACCTCAAATTCCTTCATTGTATCCTACCCAATAATAAGGTAATAGTAGTAGATAGATATAATTTGATGAGGGGGAGAAACCAAGGAATATATTGTTAAAGTTTCCGTCTTGAATCAGCAAAGCACAAAGCAAGTGATTGCCTCTCTTTCTTCTTCCTTCACAAAGCTCTGCTATGGCGGTTATCTGAACTCCTGCTCCAATCCAATTGCTCTTCCCAGAGGCCTCCCCATGGCTTCATCAGGTATGTATGCTCCTCCCTTTTCCTTGATTCTCAGCAATTCTTGTAGATCAATTTTGGCGAGCTTTGCCTATTTGGGTTCCTTCAGAAATCGAATCGCTCGTTTCTCGATCATTTTTGGCGAGCTTTGCCTATTTGGGTTCCTTCAGAAATCGCCTTTCCTTCATCTCATGTATCAATCTTTTGCCTTCCGATTATGCAGGTGTTTCACCGCCGCCCAAACCTTGGGAGCGAGCTCCCAGCGCTGGTCCTTCTCCCTTCAGGGCGCCCTCTGCGATAAATAATACCGCTGCAGTGGTAGAATCTGCGGGAGTCGTCGACACTGGAGACAAAAGCGACATCTCAAATGTGCTGCCTGCCAATAGAGCAGTCGTTGGCCGAGAGATGCCTCCTCGGCCTTGGGAGAGGAATAACTATGGAGGTAAGAGCGCCGTTCATTTGGTGCTTGGTCTACCCGGGGGTTTGCGTCTTCCAGGGTTTTGCTTCAATGTAGAGTGAACGAAAATTTTATTCTTAGAAATCTCGATCCGCTGTGCAGGGTATAATTCAGCGGCGAATTATAGTCAATATTCCGGTGTTGGGACAAATTCATATGGGATGACCCCCTATGGGAGCTCATATGGAGGACTTTATGGTAGTAACTACGGGAACAACTACAGAGGAGGCTATGGGTTTGGAAGCGGTGGGATGTACGGAGGAGGTTATGGACTGGGGAATTCGTATGGCAGTGGGATGTATGGAGGTACCTATGGTGGTATGTATGGCAGTCAAGGCATGGGTATGGGTATGGGTATGGGTATGGGTGGCCCAGGTTCTTTCCAGCAAGGACAGGGGGATCCGAACAACCCTTTTGGAGGGGGTCCTCCTGCAGGACCCCCTACATTCTGGCAGTCCATGTTGCGTGTGGTATGTGCTCTCACGGGTCTCAGAAAATGTGAATCGTTTGAACGTTTGTCTAGATTCTTCTCTGTTTATTCTTTTGGAAGAATTGAATGAGTTTCCTAATCAACTTAGCTAGCACAGTCTGCTTCTGTTCTCCGTTCCTGGAACTGGTAGATTCTAGTATATGTATGCCTTAGTTTGTGAAATAATGTTAAAGAACCTTGAATTTAAGACCTTGAAATTGATCCCGTGTTACACATTTGAAATGTTTGCAGTTGTACGGGACGATGAATTTCTTTGGTCGCCTTTCTATTCTTGTTGATCAAAACACTCAAGCTTTTCACTTTTTTATTACAGCTTTACTTCAGGTATGTACTCAAACTCATGAAGAAAATGGCTAGATAATGCCTTGGATTGACAGGAGCCTTCTCAGCTGGCTACTCCTCTCTTTCCTTTGTCTTTTGGGGCGGGTGTGTGTCTGTTCAGCGTTTTGTTTCAATCATTATGTACAAAGACGCTAGAGCTTTTGAAGAAGGAATCTATCCTCGTGACTCTTGTGAACTGAACTGCAC
Organism: Dipteris shenzhenensis; assembly: GCF_047967505.1. Classification (NCBI taxonomy): domain Eukaryota; kingdom Viridiplantae; phylum Streptophyta; class Polypodiopsida; order Gleicheniales; family Dipteridaceae; genus Dipteris; species Dipteris shenzhenensis. The sequence goes on from NC_141619.1 coordinate 17,465,955, forward strand.
TTCAAGAGGGGATTCTTGTATTTTCTTAGATCTTAGACTTTCTCAATCTACCATAGGATTGGAGGTTGATATATACGATAAACGTGAACAACCTGAATATAGTGGTTTACACATTATAAAAATGCCTCACATTGACTCAAAACATTTCTGATTTGGCAAAATATGGAGTCATTTCTTCCCAATTCCATAGATTTTCTCGCCTTTGTACAACTAAGGAGGCTTTTATCACTCAATGTAGTAACTTTACTATTACACAAGAGGTATAATCCAAGGAAAATAATGAAAAAAGTTCGCACATTCTTAGATATGAAGTCTTTTTTCTATGGTGTTTCGGCCTTAGGCTTGTTTAGAATGATTGAACATAAGCTGAAAACAAAAAGCGGGGAGCTGAATAGCCCGTTTTTCTTTTAGTTTCTAAAGAGAGTTTGTTTGAGTATACTTGTGCTTTCTAAGTTAGAAATTTATTTTTGCCTCTTTGCAGAAACGAGACATAAGTGTAAAGTGTCATTTAACTTTTTATGTTTTAAATAAGAGAGAGAGAGAGAGAGAGAGAGAGAGAGAGAGAGAGAGAGAGTTTCTAGTTTTTTTGGAAGTTTTTGTTTCTTGACTTGCTTGTTTATTTTTGCTTAAGTCACCTGCTTCGTTTCTTCTTTATTTCTTGTTTTCATTCTCTATTGTTTATTTGACGTATTTTAGTAAGCACTGGGTTTGCCCAAGAGACTCCGTGGGTCTTTACAAACCCAGTATAGCTGCATATGCTTGGGCATTGATGACGACATAAGTGTTGTTTTGCTTGCTTAGTATGTCTTCCTTTTGCTTTTCATAAAAGTTTTTGTTTACCTCTTTTTTCTTCTCTTTCATTTTCTCTCTCTTTTTTTTTTTTTTTTCTTTGTAGATTTTTGATCTTTAGAACAACAAAATTTCTAAATTTGTATGATTGGACTTATTCTAGTCTTACAAAGGTATATTTTGTTTCAATCAGAGTAGGCTTTCTTTCTAATCCCGACTGTACTGATTTTTTTTGCTCTTGCTATGTTAGCTCTGTGATCGAGCTGGATTGCTGTATGGTGAACTTGCGAGATTTGTGCTGCGACTACTTGGTTTCAAGACGAAGCCGAAGTTTCATCCTAAAGCACCAGGTTTGCTATTGCCTGGTCAAGAGCGGGCAGCAAACTCTATGATCAAGGAATCTAAAGAAAGCGGACCTGCTTGGGATAATGTATGGTCTGAAGAGGATGTGAAAAAGGCAGGCTGAAAAAAGGGCCAGAGTTCAGTGTCACAGCTAAATGAAACACCACTCAGCTTGACATGGGACAAGCTTGCTCACAAAAGGTCTTATGTTTGGCATGTCTACTTTTACATGAGCTGTCTGAATGCAGGATTGCAGGGTCTTGCAGAGCTTTTCAGTCATCGTTTCACAGTGTGCTTTGGATGACTTGAGTGATCAGTACCGGTGTTCATTCAAAGTTTGTAAAAGTATACATATTGTTATGCTTCCTATTGAAGTTTCAAAGTCCGATAATGAATTTGCTGGCAAGATTATCCTTCGCTTACCTCAAATTATGGGTGAATGGGCCCTGAGTGGCTACCGCAAATGAGGGTTGTGGTTGAATTGATCTTGAGCGCTAGCCTCAGACAACACTGAGTATGCTTTTCCTCTAGGTGAGTGAATAATTTATGCTTGGACATGATGGATAGTGAAGATCATTTCTTGAAGCTTTGTGGGTGACCTTTGTGAAGTCAAGCCTCACATTTCAATTGTTCTTGGCATAAATCTAGTGTTTCTATGGATATTTACATCAAGCAATGGCTTTTATTTTTCAGCCATTTCTTCCATGATAATTTTATTCCTGGTAATAGGTTGATCATTAAACGCAATTCCAATTGTTGTATTGATATGCCTCATTGTTTATGTTCCTTAACTAACTCCAGGCTGCCACAGTTTTCAAGATGAGGTGGCAAATACACTTATAGCTGCTGTCAGTGCAGACCATGCATGTTGCCACTGTAGCAGATCATTTTACGGTAGATGGTGTTGACTGCATTTTTAATGTAGCTGGTGTAGTTAGTTTAATGTAGATAGAAGGGTTATTTTGGAGATAAGAATCTGTGCTTCCGTAGCTGCACACTAGAGCCATAGAGCCACACACGACTTGCCGAGAGGGGTCACACATCAGCCTCACCATGCCTCTCGAACTCCCTTGAAATTACTTAGGTCAGAGTGCCATATACCTCTATCCTGTTATCCTCATTGTTTATGTTCCTCAACTAACTCCAGGCTGCCACAGTTTTCAAGATGAGGTGGCAAATACACTTATAGCTGCTGTCAGTGCAGATCATGCTTGTTGTCCCTGTAGCAGCTCATTTTACGGTAGATGGTGTTGACTGCATTTTTAATGTACCTGGTGTATATTTAGTTTAGAAGAGTTATTTCGGAGATAAGGATCTGTACTTCCGTAGCTGCACACTAGAGCCATAGAGCCACACACTACTTGCCGAGAGGGGTTAACACACATCAGCGTCACCAATGTTAAGCAAAACAAAATGATGCGAGTTTTTATATCACTACAACTATGCAAGTTTTTCCACGGCTCGACACTTAATGCTCAAGGTTTAGTCAACCCTGCTTTAGTTCAGGCCTTTGTTTCATTAATCCCTTTATTATGTAAAGTACTACTTGGCACTTTCGTGTAAAAATCTAATTATTTCTACCCTTGGGATTTCCAGTATTTCCACGAGTAAAAAATGCACCATTTTCATTGTTTTTAGGGGACTTCTAGATTGCCTTGCTTGACAAGCACTAGGATTATTCATTTGTTGGAAGTTACACTCTCCCAACGTCTAGAAGCTCATAGAAATTATCATAAAAAATGCGCCATTTTCACTGTTTTTAGGGGACTTCGAGCTAGATTTCCTTGCTTGACAAGCGCTAGGATTACTAATTTGTTGGAAGTAACACTCTCCAAACGTCTAGAAGCTTAGAGAAGTTGATTGTCTTGTTGTTTCTTAATATGGAAAAAGATAATGAAGATAAGATTTTGATGATTCATTTACGACATTTGGACATTCAATAAGATGGAGAGCATTCTAGGATTGAAGATTGTCCTTGGTACACTCGCAAGCCCATTTGCAAATCCAATTGCCTAAGCCAAATGGGACAAAAAAGTAGTGTAGGCTCTCTACATGATTAAGGTCAATGTCAAGGACGAGATCCTTTATAAAACCAACTAAAAAGCATGGATTGCTCTTAAAAATAAAATTTATACTAGGAAATATGCTATTTCTTGAGAACACATACTTTTTAAGAATTTGGTCTAGATTATCTCAAGGCTAAAAGATATTGTAGATGTTTAAGCCACTAATCACAAAGTTCTAATAACATATTGGTTTGAAGGTTGCCCTTAATTGTTATGATTGCAATGGTTGGACGGGGAGATCAACTAACCTTGAAGTTATGTTAGATATGACAACATGGGAACAAATCCATGTTCCAATGAAAAAAAAACGTGGTGGTGTTTCGAAAGAGGAAGGGGCCAAGTTAGTTCCCAAGGAGGAAAAACTTCAACTTTTGAAGATCATTTGCATCACAATAGGCTGGTTAACTTGAAGTGGAACAACGTGGTCCAAGTACTACCGCCATTGCAATATTAAAATCAAGTATGTGAATCTTGTTGCATGCACAAATAATACATGAATATTTTTCATAGACATTTGAGGAGAATCACTTGGCAAAATATCGTGTTACATCACTACTATTGATGATTAGGCAAAGATTTCAAGATTTCAAAGCCCTTGTTGAAAAAGAAACTAGTGTAGACATCTAGAAATTGAGGGTTGATGATGGTGATGAGTATAAATCTCGTCTGGTAAACATGCTTTTACAAATGTCATGGCATTAGAGGAGAATTCATATGTAGGTAATTTGTTGAACAAAATGGGTGTTGTTTATGGAAAAATAGAGTTGTTATAGGGATGTACCAAGATTATATTGGGTGAACACATGCAACACTACTCTTTATTGTATGATGAATAGAAGCCCAACTACCATACTACAAAATATTACACTAGAAGAGATCTAGAGGCCACAAACCTAGTTAGCCCCTCAGTACTATTCTTATAAAAAGAGGCATTCTGACCTCATTCTAGGAGCATCCAAAATAGCAAGAGCCCTAGTAGTACAAACAAGAACCCCCATAGTAGTCGCCACAAAAATTCCATCAACTTTAGGAGTGACACTTCTAATGGCAATCAACATAACAGTTACAACAATGATCAATGCAGTAGCTTCCTGTGTTCCAGGCCTTCATTGGAAAAAGGTCTCGTATTTGACATCTCAAATTTTTGGATCATTAGCTAATGCTTATGTTCTAGGTGAGATTCCTACTAAAGGTAGCTAATCATTATACTGTGATGACATTGTTGATGAAAATAACAATGATTATGATAAGCCAATAGTTGTCCAAGTGCCAACTCCACCATCAAAGTAGTTTTGAAGCATAAGATCATGAACTAGTTAACCAGGTTTTGAAGCATAAGATCATGAACTAGTTAACCAATTTTTTATGAATGTAGCCAATGTAATGCAAACTCCAAAAGTGAACATGGACTACATAGAAAGCTCTTCTCCACAACTTAGAAGATCATCCTATGAAAATACAACCCTAAATCAATGGCCTTATACCATCAATTATACATTTATGGGAGCTGTGAAGGAAATCAATGAGCGAACAACCTATACACAAGAGCCATACTAGCACGCAGGATTGGATACAAAATAAAAGGCCATAATAGACAGTGAAACATGGACTATTGATGTGTTGCTTTAACATACCAGACATAGGTTCGAGGCAATACTACCAACTCATTGGCAGTCTCATCTACCTATGACAACTCAACCCAACCTTATGCAACACACCAAGTGGATTCATCTTCATGCATCACATAAAGTGCTTAGATACATGAAAGGAAGCATTGAACATGGTTTGAAGTATGATAATCAATCAAAATACAATTACTAGCATTCAAAGATGTAGATTCATTCGGTAGTTTTGATGATAGAAGAACTATTACTTGTTTTTCTTTTTCACTTAGTTCCACATCCATTCATAGTATTACAAGAAATCGCCCATAGTGGCCTTATCCTTTGAACTAAAGCTAAGTACCATGGAACCATCAACATTTCTTCTGAAGCTGTATGGTTCAACATCTTCTATCAGAACTTGACTTATTCTTAGGGGATCCAATTCCCAACCATTCTGACAATACTAATATCATTCATCTAGCCAAAAAATCCTATTTTTCATGCCAAATACATGGAGGTGCTATCCAAGAAAATTCATATTATATATTGTCCCCTCATGAGCAAGTAGCAAACATACCTACAAAAACTTGTAGTTAAGACAACTTTTCCCACTCACTTACGTGTGCCCTTTTCTTTCATAATCCACCCTCACTTTGTGAAGTTCATTATAAGAGGGAGCCTTTAAATGTATTGCATAATATGTGTACAAGGGAGCATGCACACAAGGGTGGTACAAGGCATAGTCCTAAATTGTAAAAGCATGTAGGTGAATTGCTTAATAGGGCCTCAGTTAGGGTTAAGTATATAACCTTGCAATCCTTTATTTATTTGTGTATCCTTGGTGGCTATGAGATTTATTAGTGACATAGTTTGATTTGTTCTAGTATTGATCTAGTTTAATATTGATCTACTTTGATCTAGTTCTCGGATTGATCTATTTTGTTATGCAACTATATATGTCATAGCATAGTCCCTGAATTTTTGAGCCTCCTCATCAATGCTAAGGTTCCAATAGGTTGGATCCCTTGCTATTGATTAAGGGAATGAGCTCAAACATTATTCCTTTTACATTGGTGTGCTACATAGGTTTGGGTCCCTGTTCCACTTCTTTCGGGTCCCGATCTTGGTTTTGTGTCCTAGATTGTGCATTCTGAGTTCACTTATTCTAGGACTTGGGTGCACATAATCTGATCTTGGGTCCAAAGTTTACTGAATTAGGACCATGGGTTCAACTGCTTAACTAACATAAAAGTGTTTGCAAAATCTGCAATGAAAATTGTATTATGGTGGAGACATGATTATGTTATTGTGATTCCTTACTAGTAATATAATATTTTCCAATATGAAGTTACTAGAGGAGATTCGATCTTTACTTACTTGGTTGAACTAGATTAAGGATTTAATGATTAATTAAATAGAATTGAAAAGCTCTAAAATCAATGATATCAAGATTGCACGTGCGCACACACACATGCACGCACGCATGCACACACGCATGCATGCATGTACACACACACATACACACACACGCATGCACACACACACACACACACACACACACACGCACACACATTCTCTCTCTCTCTCTCTCTCTCTCTCTCTTCCAATCTCTTTGACACACTCATACTTATGTAGTATGACAATAAATTTTCATTCCCCTGTATGAATGTCTCTAATTTTCACTTGATATTCAATTGGTATTACTTTTGGCTTACCTCTAGACCTCATCCCTTTTGTAATGAATTAGCTACTGTATGTAAATTCCCTTGTATTTTTATTTTGTCTCTTTGACATTGTCATATATAGTTATGCTAGCTCTTGTTTATAGTTTCTCCTCTTATAAATTTTTATTCATGGGATTTGGATTAATAGTTGCTCTCGGGATACTTATAATATTCTTAACCTTTGAATTCGAGTGCTCTTGCATATGGTAGATAAAATGTAATGATATTTTAGATAAAACATAGGGATTATTATTGTGCTAACTAGGCATAATGATGGCCATGTGGCGTTGGGAGGAAAGGCAGTGGAGTATTATTTTTTTTGGAGGTATCATGGTTGGGACTCATGTGCTCCGTAGCTGACTGACTGCCAACCCTTGTGGTGTCTTCAAGTTTGCTTTGGCTGTAATTGTGTGCTCTTGTGAGTCTTCCGACTTCTCTACCTTGTTGAGTATTCCTTAGTCATCATTGATGGTATTTGTGCTACAATCATATGTGCGATTTCCATGGATTCTCACTTGGTTATCATGTGAAGATAGTGGGAGAGAGGGAAGGAGTTTCACTTGCGGTTTCTCACATACACAATGGGGGAATACACACACAGGTGGAGGCTGAAAACAGTTTTCCTCTTCTTAGTTGTGAAAGCCAAAAGGACTCTAGTACAAAGAAATAGAAGAACCCTATATGTGGGTCTCAAACCAAACTCAACTAACTAAGGTGGCATACTAACTGAGCCACGAACTAGAGTAGATAAGGATAGCTATCATCCAGCTATTATTCATGGGCGGTGTACCAACTACATCTGCAGGTAACAAGTCGGTGACATAAATGCACAACAGTCACCCTCGCATATCACGAGTGGAGCTCGATATCTCAACACTCCCCCTCGAGCTCAATCCCAATTCTTGCACACCAAGCAAGTCTCTGAACTTGCGCAACTTCTTTGCGCCCAATGCCTTCGTGAATATGTCAGCTACCTGATCCTCTGTGCTGACATAAACTAGATCAATAAGACCTAGTAAAACCTTCTCCTGCACATAGTGATAATGCACCTCAATGTGCTTTGTTCTAGCATGATAGACTGGGTTATTTGCCAAGTGTATGCTGCTCATGTTGTCACAATAAATGACAACTAGCCCATCTGTAGACTGATGCATATCATAAAGTAGCTTATGCAACCAAGCTACCTCACATGCAACCATTGCTGCACCCCTGTACTCAGCCTCTGTGCTCGACAAGGCAACTGTAGGCTATTTCTTGCGGCTCCAGGTGACTGCAACACTCCCAAAAGAGAACACATATCCACTGGTAGATCATCTATCAGAAGTACTGCCAGCCCAATCAGCATCAGTGTATCCATGCAACTGTATCTGAACCCTAGCCTCATAAAATAGTCCATACTGCAATGTGGACTTCACATACCTGAGTATGCGTCTAGCCGCATCCAAATGCGGTTTCCTTGGAGCCTGCATAAACTGACTTACTAATCCAACAACATAGCTTAAATCTGGCCTGGTAATAGTCATATAAATCAAACTTCCTACTATGCATCTGTACATAGTAGGGTCTTCCAGAAGCTCACTTGCATCTGTGCTCAGCTTCACATTCTGCTCCAAAGGAACTGAAATAGGCTTACAGCCTGTCATCCCATATTTGGATAGCATGTCCAATCCATACTACCTCTGCAAGAGCTGTATCCCACTTGGTGATCTAATCACCTCAATGCCCAAGAAATAACGCAGCTCTCCCAAATCCTTCATCTCAAACTTCTGCTTCAATAGCATTTTCACATGAAGGATATCTTCATCACTATCACGTGTGATAATCAAATCATCAACATAAATGACGAGCAGCATAATACCTTTCTCCGTTTTTCTCACATAGAGTGAGAAATCTGCCTTGAAAATATGAAAGCCAATAGTGACAAGATACTATCCTATCTTGTCAGACCATGCTCTAGGTGCTTGCTTCAAGCCATACAAGGCTTTCTTCAACCTGCAAACAAACTCAGGATGAATAGCATGAACATAACCTGGTGGCTGCTCCATAAAGACCTCTTCTTGCAAATCACCATGCAAGAAGGCATTCTTTACATCCATCTGATGTAAAGACCATCCCTTTGATGTAGCCATAGCAATGACTGCTCTTACAGTTGCCATCCTTGCAACCGGACTGAATGTTTCTTCATAATCAATGTCGTATGTCTGTGCATACCCCTTGACAACTAATCTTGCCTTGTATCTGTTCACAGAACCATCTGCATTGTGCTTGATCTTATAAACCCACTTACAGCCAATTGCATTCTTGTCTTTAGGCAAAGGCACCAATTCCCATGTAGCATTTGCTTCCAAGGCATCCATTTCTTCATCCATGGCTTTCTCCCATTTTTCATTTCCCATGGCTTGCTCAAAAGAAGTGGGTTCTGGTTCCTGTATCACTTTGACCATATAGGCATAGTGAATGGCTGTAAATCCATCATATTTCAGCCTATCCATAGGATACCTAGCTCTGGTAGACCTGCGCAAAATAGGCTCACTTCCAGGAGCTCTCAAAACATCCCTGGTCTTCCTTACTCCAGGTGTAACAACAGAAGGAATACCCAACTCATCATCAATACTCTGTTCTCAGCCACTGGATTCACCATCCACATAAGAGTGACCTGCATTCACATCAAACATGGGCTGATCTACCTTCTCTTTTCCTTTTCGTGATACCTGCATACCACTATCTGCATTGCTTTGAGGAGATTCTCCTGATCTCAATCTACCTGTCCATGGCGAAGTATGTGAACCACTGCTAGAGGACACTGCAGGCCCACTAATATTTTATGATTGCTGCTGTGAATTTTGTGCAGCATTACCATTTTGTGCATCTACATTAATCATCACATTTACTGGTTTATACCAGCTGCTCATCTCATAAAAAACAACATCTCTGCTCACTGTAAACTTACGAGTAGAAGGGTTATAGCATCTATACCCTTTCTACTGCAGAGAATAACCAATAAAGATGCACTTCTCAGCTTTTGGATCCAACTTGGACCACAACTCATCTAGCACATGAACATAGGCAATGCAATAAAAAATTTTCAAATGAGAAATGTCTGGTTTCCTACTAGTATACATCTCCTCTGGCGTCATGCCATGTATTGCTGTAGTGGGAGTCCTGTTTATTATGTAAACTGCTGTAGCAACTGCTTCAACCCAATAATAATCTGGTAGATCTTTTTCATTTAGCATGGCCCGAGATACCTCTCCAATATGCTTGTTTTTCCTTTTTGCAAGTCCATTTTGCTGTGGGGTATGACTGTATGAATATTGCTGCTTTATGCCATGCTCCTGCAGGAACCTTGCAAACTCATTTGAGAGGTACTCTCCCCCTCCATCTGACCTTAGGCATTTTATTTGCAGGCCTGTTTCTTTTTCAACCATAGCTTTAAAAGCTTTGAAGTGCCCAAACACTTCACTTTTCTTTTTCATAAAATACACCCAAACTTTTTTGCTGAAGTCATCAATAAAAGTGACAAAATAGTGACAGCCTCCAATAGATGCAGCTTTAGTAGTCCACACATCAGAGTGGATTAATTCCAATGGTTTTTAACTCTCTTGAACATGCCTAGGAAATGGTTTCCTTGCCTGTTTTCCAAATTGACAGGCTTCACAAACCTTATGCATTTCTGCAACCTTGAATTTAGGCAATCTTGTAACAATATTTTGGGCTTGCATTGATTTAACTCGCTGTATATTAACATGACCAATGCGTTATGCCAGATATCAATATCTGTAAGTACACCGATCCCATGTGCAAACATTGCTGCACTCAATTTAGGCATGTCCGCATCCAATGTAAACATCCTGCCCTTCTTCTTTCCTTTTGCTATCAAGCGACTGTTATTTTTCATATCCTCAACAAAGCATCCATGAGGATTAAATCTGACTTGCAAGCCCTGCTCAACCATTTGACCAATAGAAACCAGGTTCTTGGTGATGTTCGGGACATGAAATACATCAGACAGGTATTTCTTTTTCCCATCCTGCATAGACAAAGGAATTTTACCAATCTGCACAATAGGATGTGCATTATCATCACTAGTCTCCACAAATCCTGGTTTTTTCATTTTCCTTGCATCCTGCATCCACTCTGCATGACCTGTCATGTGGTTTGACGCACCTGAATCAACATACCACACATCATTTCGTTCTTCTGCACTTGTCACAGAATTGGTCATGTGCTACACCATAAATAGATGCTCATTTCTGTCATCACCCTGTCTACTAGAAGATGCATAATTGCCTTGTTGCAATTTTCCATTCATAATGTCATTCTGCTTTTTGTAGCAGTCCTTAGCCATATGACCCATTTTACCACAGTAGTCGCATTCAACATTGTTGTTTGCATTTTGGCCTCTCTGCCATCCACCACGGCCTCTTTGGCTCCCCTTGCCTCTAGAGTTACCACGTCCTCCTCCATAGGATTGGTTTTCTTGAGTTTACTGCATATTCTGATTTCTACCACGGCCTACAGATCGGCCTCCTCTACCTCTGCCTCTACCTCTTCCAGCATTTGAGTAGAAGACAGTTTCTTTTGAAGTTCCTCCTAAAGAAGATGCACCCCCATTTCTCTGCTCTTCAGAAGTTAGAAGAGCAAACAACTCTTCAAAATCAAGAAATTTTTCACGGACGGCAATGGATGTCCGGAACTGTGCATAATCCTTTCCTAGACCATTCAAGGTCACAGAAACTAGATCATCATCTTCCACTGGCAACCCTGCCTCTTTCTCATGTTTAAAAATTGTATGCTCCATCTCATATTCTTGCCTACCTCATAGTAGGGATCACATAAGGATGTTATGTTATCAACCATACCATCATCAGTGACTTTTAGAATCCTCATCCGTGCAAATGACCATTGCTCCACTTGTTCAAATCCCAATACTTCACCTTCTGCTACAGTCTTATTTGCAAATGATCTCATTTGTAAAATGTCCCCTATAGTAAATTCCAAGGCGGTGCACTTTGTATTCTTGATAATGTCTGTTGCATAAGTCTCATCTTTGTCCCATGCTATAAATGATTTGTTGGATGTATTGTAGGGCATAACATCTCCAAGTGTTTCCATATCTCCACATTTATACTTTAGCTCAACATGTGCGCTAAGAATCTTTGATACAGTAACTGCCACCTTATCTTTGCCAAGTCTTCGAAAGTGGCAAACTGAATTGGGATCACTATCATGGATTGTAGCAAATGCAACTACTTCTCTTTTGCTACATAAAATCACATCCATCCCTGGAACAAAATCTATAGCCATCTCCTTTGTGAGAGTCCTTCGCAAGCAAGCTGCAGTAGCAACAATTACATAAATATTAGTCTCTTTTTAATAATCTACTCATTTATTATAATTTTTAATTAGTACTTAATTTATTGGTGGGAGAAGTTATCCGATCAAGTACTCATCAGATGGACATGCCAAGTTATCCTTTGCATGGTCAATCGAGCATTAAATACTATTTTTGCTCTAGTGTCATGCACATCTGTAAAAAAACATGAGCCTACTAGGTATGTTATCCAATCAAGCACTAATGGGATGCATGTGCCACTTTGCATGTAAGACAATTCCACCTAGTTGAGGGTGTGTGCAAAGTATTGTGCCCATCGGATATGCTTTGCATTGTCGATCAAGCATAAAACCCCATTTTTGCCTTAGTGTCATGCACAACCATGAAAAAACACGGTCCTAAGTGTGTTAATCAAACAAGTACTTATTGGATGGGGGCTCCACTTTTCACGCAAGTTCGTTTCAACTAGGTTGAGATGCGTGCAAAGTATTGTCACCATCGGATATGCTTTGCATGGTCGATCACGCATTATAGACCATTTTTTCCCTAGTGATATGCACATTCGTAAAAAAACACGCCCTTAGGTGTGTTATCTGACCAAGTACTTGTCAGATGGGTGTGCCTCTTTGAGAACATTTCAATACCACCTAGGTTGAGGTGTACAAAAAGTGTTGTGCCCATCGGATATGCTTTGCATGGTCCATCGAGCATTAAATACTATTTTTGCTCGTGTCATGCACATCCGTAAAAAAAACACACTGCTAGGTGTGTTATCCGATCAAGTACTTATGCGATGGGAATGCCACTTTGCATATAAGTCAATTCCACCTGGTTGAAGGTGTGTGCAAAGTATTGTGCCCATCGGATATGCTTTGCATTGTCGATCAAGCATAAAACACCCTTTTTTCCTTAGTGTCATGCACAACCATGAAAAAACACGGTTCCAGGTGTGTTATTCAAACTAGTACTTATCGGATGGGGGCTCCAGTTTGCACGCAAGTCTGTTTCAACTAGGTTGAGGTGTTTGCAAAGTATTGTCACCATCGGATATGATTTGCATGGTTGATCACGCATTATACACCATTTTTTCCCTAATGATATGCACATCTGCAAAAAAACATGCCATTAGGTGTGTTATCTGACCAAGTACTTATCGGATGGGTGTGCCTCATTGAGAACATTTCAATACCACCTAGGTTGAGGTGTACAAAAAGTTTTGTGCCCATCGGATATTCTTTGCATGGTCGATCGAGCATTAAATACTATTTTTGCTCTAGTGTCATGCACATCCGTCAAAAAACACGCTGCTAGGTATGTTATCCGATCAAGAACTTATGGGATGGGCGTGCCACCTTGCATGTAAGTCGATTCCACCTAGTTGAAGGTGTGTGCAAAGTATTGTGACCATCGGATATGCTTTGCATTGTCGATCAAGCATAAAACACCGTTTTTGTCTTAGTGTCATGCACATTCGTCAAAAAACGCAGTCCTAGATGTGTTATTCAAACTAGTACTTATCGGATGGGGGCTCCAGTTTGCACGCAAGTCCGTTTCAACTAGGTTGAGGTGTGTGCAAAGTATTGTGCCCATCGGATATGCTTTGCATTGTCGATCAAGCATAAAACACCGTTTTTTCCCTAGTGGTATGCACATCCGCAAAAAAACACGCCCTTAGGTATGTTATTTGACCAAGTACTTATCGGATGGGTGTGCCTCTTTGAAAACATTTCAATACCACCTAGGTTGAGGTGTAAAAAAAGTGTTGTGCCCATTGGATATGCTTTGCATGGTCCATCGAGCATTAAATACTATTTTTGCTCGTGTCATACACATCCGTAAAAAAAACACGCTGCTAGGTGTGTTATCCGATCAAGTACTTATGCGATGGGAATGCCACTTTGCATGTAAGTCAATTCCACCTGGTTGAAGGTGTGTGCAAAGTATTGTGCCCATCAGATATGCTTTGCATTGTCGATCAAGCATAAAACACCATTTTTGCCTTAGTGTCATGCACAACCATGAAAAAACACGGTTCCAGGTGTGTTATTCAAACTAGTACTTATCAGATGGGGGCTCTAGTTTGCATGCAAGTCCGTTTCAACTAGGTTGAGGTGTGTGCAAAGTATTGTCACCATCGGATATGATTTGCATGGTTGATCACACATTATACACCATTTTTCCCCTAATGATATGCACATCCGCAAAAAAACACGCCATTAGGTGTGTTATTTGACCAAGTACTTATCGGATGGGTGTGCCTCATTGAGAACATTTCAATACCACCTAGGTTGAGGTGTATGAAAAGTTTTGTGCCCATCGGATATCCTTTGCATGGTCGATCGAGCATTAAATACTATTTTTGCTCTAGTGTCATGCACATCCGTAAAAAAACACGCTGCTAGGTATGTTATCCGATCAAGCACTTATGGGATGGGCGTGCCACTTTGCATGTAAGTCGATTCTACCTAGTTGAAGGTGTGTGCAAACTATTGTGCCCATCGGATATGCTTTGCATTGTCGATCAAGCATAAAACGCCGTTTTTGCCTTGGTGTCATGCACAACCATGAAAAAACACGGTCCTAGGTGTGTTATTCAAACTAGCACTTATCGGATGGGGGCTCCAATTTGCACGCAATTCCGTTTCAACTAGGTTGAGGTGTGTGCAAAGTATTTTTACCATCGGATATGATTTGCATGGTCGATCACGCATTATACACCGTTTTTTCCGTAGTGGTATGCACATCCGCAAAAAAACACCCCCTTAGGTATGTTATCTGACCAAGTACTTATCGGATGGGTGTGCCTCTTTGACAACATTTTAATACCACCTAGTTTGAGGTATAAGAAAAGTATTATGCCCATCGGATATGCTTTGCATGGTCGATCGAGCATTAAATACCATTTTTGCCTTAGTGCCATGCACATCCGTAAAAAAACACGATGCTAGGTGTGTTATCCGATCAAGCACTTATACGATGGGAATTCCAATTTGCATGTAAGTCAATTCCACCTAGTTGAAGGTGTGTGCAAAGTATCGTGCCCATCGGATATGCTTTGCATGGTCGATTGAGCATTAAATACCATTTTTGCCTTAGTGCCATGCACATCCGTAAAAAAACACACTGCTACGTGTGTTATCTGATCAAGCACTTATGCTATGGGCGTGCCACTTTGCATGTAAGTCAATTCAACCTAGTTGAAGGTGTGTGCAAAGTATTGTGCCCATCGGATATGCTTTGCATGGTCGATCGAGCATTAAATACTATTTTTGCTCTAGTGTCATGCACATCCGTAAAAAAACACGCTGCTAGGTATGTTATCCAATCAAGCACTTATGGGATGGGCGTGCCACTTTGCATGTAAGACAATTCCACCTAGTTAAAGGTGTGTGAAAAGTATCGTGCCCATCGGATATGCTTTGCATGGTCGATCGAGCATTAAATACCATTTTTGCCTTAGTGCCATGCACATCCGTAAAAAAACACGCTGCTAGGTGTGTTATCTGATCCAGCACTTATGCGATGGGCGTGCCACTTTGCATGTAAGTCAATTCCACCTAGTTGAAGGTGTGTGCAAAGTATTGTGCCCATTGGATATGCTTTGCATTGTCGATCAAGCATAACGCACCGTTTTTGCCTTAGTGTCATGCACAACCATAAAAAAACACGGCCATAGGTGTGTTATTCAAACTAGTACTTATCGGATGGGGGTTCCAGTTTGCATGCAAGTCCGTTTCAAACAGGTTGAGGTGTGTGCAAAGTATTGTCACCATCGGATATGATTTGCATGGTCGATCATGCATTATACACCATTTTTTCCCTAATGATATGCACATCCGGAAAAAAACATGCCATTAGGTGTGTTATCTGACCAAGTACTTATCGGATGGGCGTGCCTCATTGAGAACATTTCAATACCACCTAGGTTGAGGCATATGAAAAGTTTTGTGCCCATCGGATATCCTTTGCATGGTCGATCGAGCATTAAATACTATTTTTGCTCTAGTGTCATGCACATCCGTCAAAAAACACGCTGCTAGGTATGTTATCCAATCAATCACTTATGGGATGGGCGTGCCACTTTGCATGTAAGTCGATTCCACCTAGTTGAAGGTGTGTGCAAAGTATTGTGCCCATCGGATATGCTTTGCATTGTCGATCAAGCATAAAACACCATTTTTGCCTTGGTGTCATGCACAACCATGAAAAAACACGGTCCTAGGTGTGTTATTCAAACTAGTACTTATTGGATGGGGACTCTAGTTTGCACGCAAGTCCGTTTCAACTAGGTTGAGGTGTGTGCAAAGTATCGTCACCATCGGATATGATTTGCATGGTCGATCACGCATTATACACCGTTTTTTCCCTAGTGGTATGCACATCCACAAAAAAACACGCCCTTAGATATGTTATCTGACCAAATACTTATCGGATGGGTGTGCATCTTTGACAACATTTTAATACCACCTAGGTTGAGGTATAGGAAAAGTATTATGCCCATTGGATATGCTTTGCATGGTCGATCGAGCATTAAATACCATTTTTGCCTTAGTGCCATGCACATCCGTAAAAAAACACACTGCTAGGTGTGTTATCCGATCGAGCACTTATGCGATGGGAATGCCACTTTGCATGTAAGTCAATTCCACCTAGTTGAAGGTGTGTGCAAAGTATCGTGCCCATCGGATATGCTTTGCATTGTCAATCAAGCATAACACACCGTTTCTGCCTTAGTGTCATGCACAACCATATAAAAACACGGCCATAGGTGTGTTATTCAAATAAGTACTTATCAGATGGGGGCTCCACTTTGCACGCAAGTCCATTTTATCTACGTTGAGGTGCGTGCAAAGTATTGTCACCATTGGATATGATTTGCATGGTCGATCACGCATTATACACCATTTCTTCCCTAATGATATGCACATCCGCAAAAAAACACGCCATTAGGTGTGTTATCTGACCAAGTACTTATCGGATGGGTATGCCTCATTGAGAACATTTCAATACCACCTAGGTTGAGGCATAAGAAAAGTTTTGTGCCCATCTGATATCCTTTGCATGGTCGATCGAGCATTAAATTCTATTTTTACTCTAGTGTCATGCACATCCGTCAAAAAACACGCTACTAGGTATGTTATCCGATCAAGCACTTATGGGATGGGCATGCCACTTTGCATGTAAGTTGATTCTACCTAGTTGAAGGTGTGTGCAAAGTATTGTGCCCATCGGATATGCTTTGCATTGTCGATCAAGCATAAAACATAGTTTTTGTCTTGGTGTCATGCACATTCGTCAAAAAATGCAGTCCTAGATGTGTTATTCAAACTAGTACTTATCGGATGGGGGCTCTAGTTTGCACGCAAGTCCGTTTCAACTAGGTTGAGGTGTGTGCAAAGTATTGTCACCATCGGATATGAATTTCATGGTCGATCATGCATTATACACTGTTTTTTCCCTAGTGGTATGCACATCCGCAAAAAAACATGCCCTTAGGTATGTTATCTGACCAAGTACTTATCGGATGGGTGTGCCTCTTTGACAAAATTTTAATACCACCTAGGTTGAGGTATAGGAAAAGTATTATGCCCATCGGATATGCTTTGCATGGTCGATCGAGCATTAAATACCATTTTTGCCTTAGTGCCATGCACATCCATAAAAAAACATGCTGCTAGGTGTGTTATCCGATCAAGCACTTATGCGATGGGAATGCCACTTTGCATGTAAGTCAATTCCACCTAGTTGAAGGTGTGTGCAAAGTATCATGCCCATCGGATATGCTTTGCATGGTTGATCGAGCATTAAATACCATTTTTGCCTTAGTGCCATGCACATCTGTAAAAAAACACACTGCTAGGTGTGTTATCTGATCAAGCACTTATGCGATGGGCATGCCACTTTGCATGTAAGTCAATTCCACCTAGTTGAAGGTGTGTGCAAAGTATTGTGTTCATCGGATATGCTTTGCATTGTCGATCAAGCATAACACACCGTTTCTGCCTTAGTGTCATGCACAACCATATAAAAACACGGCGATAGGTGTGTTATTCAAATAAGTACTTATCAGATGGGGGCTCCACTTTGCACGCAAGTTTGTTTCAACTACGTTGAGGTGCATGCAAAGTATTGTCACCATCGGATATGATTTGCATGGTCGATCACGCATTATACACCATTTTTTCCCTAATGATATGCACATCCGCAAAAAAACACGCCATTAGGTGTGTTATTTGACCAAGTACTTATCGGATGGGTGTGCGTCATTGAGAACATTTCAATACCACCTAAATTGAGGCATACGAAAAGTTTTGTGCCCATCGGATATCCTTTGCATGGTCGATCGAGCATTAAATACTATTTTTGCTCTAGTGTCATGCACATCCGTCAAAAAACACGCTGCTAGGTATGTTATCCGATCAAGCACTTATGGGATGGGCGTGCCACTTTGCATGTAAGTTGATTCTACCTAGTTGAAGGTGTGTGCAAAGTATTGTGCCCATCGGATATGCTTTGCATTGTCGATCAAGCATAAAACACCGTTGTTGCCTTAGTGTCATGCACAATCGTTAAAAAACACAATCGTAGGTGTATTTTTCAAACAAGTACTTATCGGATGGGGATGCCACTTTGCACAAAAGTCAATACTGCCTTGGTTGAGGAACGTGTAAAGTCTTGTGTCCATTGGATATGCTTTGCATAGTCGGTCTCACATGATACACCATTTTGTTGCTAGTGTTATGCACAATCGTCATAAAATACGTTTGGAGGTGTGTTATCCGAACAAGTACTTATGAGATGGATCCGAACAAGTACTTATGAGATGGGTGCACCACTTTGTATGCAAGTCAATAAGACCTAGGTTGAGGCATGTACAAAGTTTTGTGCCCATCGGAGAAATGTAGATGCGATAATATTAGAAAATTCTCGGTATGTGTATATGTGTGTGTGTGTGGCAAACAATTTTGACACAAAGTAAACACCTAGTGCACAAATTATGCACTTCATACCTTGAGTAAATAAGCTTGTTGATGAGGATAAATATGCCCTTGAATAAAAGCACAGTTGTTGTATGACCACAATTGGATCGCTTTGACACCTGTGATTTTGCCCATATGTAAGTTTACAAATAGTATAAAAAATCATATAATAATATATTAATAGTTTGCAAATGTGTATCGCAATTGAGTAATGGGAAGTGGAAGTGGGAATGAGGAGGGAGGAGTGGAATAGGATAGGGAAGTAATAAGGGTGTATGATAATAAGTATAAAAAATAGTATAATAATATATTAATAGTTTTCAAATGGCAAGTGAGTAATGGGAAGTGGAAGTGAGAGTGGGGAGGGAAGAATGGAATGGGAGAGGGGAAGGTAATAGGGGAGTAGGATAATAAGGGAGTGAAATGAGTGAGGGAGTTAATAGGGGATGAAAAAGAGGAGGGTGAGATGGGGAAATATGGGATTTTGGGAAATGGGAGGAGTATGGGACATGGTGGAAATGTGGGATGGGAGTGGTGGCAATGGGGAGGAAGAAGAAATGGATGGATGGGGAGAGGGCTAATGGATGAGGGATGGGGGTCCAATAGGAGAGGGGGAGTAATGGGAGCCAATGGGAGAGGGGATAAATGAAAAGCCAATAGGAGAGAGGGGAGGAATGGAAAGCCAATAGGAGAGGAGGAGGAAAACCTAATTTTTCTTATATATAGTCTTCCTTCTTCATTCATTCTCCCCTCATTTCATTCACTGAAGCAAGAAAGCAAGAAAGCAAGGACGATCAAGAGAGCAAGGAAGGAAGAGCAAGAAAGCAAGAAAGAGCAAACTTACAAACTTTTTCCAGGTACTTGCAAATTTTTTTGATTAATTTTTCTAGTTTCTTTTTTAAAATTTGAAGAGAGAGGAACTAGAGAGAGAAAGGTTCAGGGGAGGAGAAGAAGAGGATGGAGGGACTGGAGGGAAGGGAGGAGGAAGGGAGGCAGAGGGTGGGGCTGAGTAGAGGAAGGAAAGGAGGAGGGAGGGGGGGGGGGAAGGGAGGGACTGTGTCTCCCATGGAGGGAGGAAGGGGGGGGAAGGGGGGGCTGGCGACGCTGGCGGGGCGGGGAGAGGGGTGGGTGGGGAGGAAGGGGATCGAGGGTTGAGAGGGAGGGCGGCTGGCGGCAGCAGCCGGCCAGCTCGGGGGCGGAGAGGGAGGTGGGTGGGAGGGAAGGGGGTGGGAGGGGGGAAGGGGGTGGGAGGGGTGAGAGGGGTGGGAGGGGCGGCTGGCGGCCGCGGGAGGGGTGAGAGGGGTGGGAGGGGCAGCTGGCGGCCACGGTCGCCAGCTCGGGGGCAGGGAGGGGGGTGGCTGGGGTAGAAGGGGGTAGGAGGGGCTGAGGGGGGGGGGGGCTCGGTGGCGGGGAGGGGGTTGGGTGGGAGGGATGAAGGGGTGGGAGGGGCTGAGGGGGGGGGGGCTGGCGGCCGCGGCCGCCAGCTTGGGGGTGGGGAGGGGGGTGGATGGGGGGGGTGGGAGGGGTTGAGAGGGGGGGCTGGCGGCCGCGGCCGCTAGCCCAGGGGAAGGGGGGGTGGGAAAGCGGGGGGATGGCTGGGGGGTTCACGAAGGGGGGGGCGGAGGGCTGAGAGGGGGGGAAGGGGGTGGGAGGGGTTGAGAGGAGGGGGGGGCTGGCGGCCGTGGCCGCTAGCTCGGGGGGTGGGGAGGGGGTTGGGTGGGGGGGAAGGGAGGGGTTGAGAGGAGGGGGGGGGGGGCGGGAAGCGGGGGGAGGGCTGCGGAGGGCTAAGAGGGGAGGAAGGGGGTGGGAGGGGTTGAGAGGAGGGGGGGGCTGGCGGCCACGGCCGCCAGCCCAGGGGAAGGGGGGTGTGGGGAAGAGGGGGGGGAGGGCTGGGGGGTCACAAAGGGGGGGAGGGTGAAGAGGGGGGGGCTGGCGGCCACGGCCACCAGCCCGGGGAGGGGGTTGGGTGGGAGGGAAGGGGGTGGGAGGGGTTGAGAGGAGGGGGGGGCTGGCGGCCGCCAGCCCAGGGGAAGGGGGGTGGGAAAGGGGGGGAGGGCTGGGGGGTCGCGAAGGGGGGGGGAGGGCTAAGGGGGGGGAAAGGGGTGGGAGGGGTTGAGAGGAGGGGGGGCTGCGGCCGCGGCCGCTAGCCGGGGGGGTCTTGAAGGGGGGGGGACGACTGAGAGGGCGGGAAAGGGGGGAGGGCTTGAGGGGGTCGCGAAGGAGGGGGGGAGGTTTGAGAGGGGGGCAAGGGGGTGGGAGGGGTTGAGAGGAGGGGGGGTTGGCGGCCATGGCCGCCAGCCCGGGGAAGGGGGGGTGGGGAAGAGGGGGGGAGGGTTGGGGGGGTCGCGAAGGGGGGTGGGGAAAAGGGGGAGGGTTGAAAGGGGGTAGGGGGAAAAAGGGGTAGGGGAGGAAGGGGTTAGGCGACGGGAGAGGGGGAAGGGGAGCGGGAGGGGAGGGGTCGACAGGGGGATTTTGACGGAAGGAGGGAGGGGAGGGGATTCTTTTTCTTTACTTACAATTCTTTTCAATTAGTTTCTTGTTAAAGTTTTTGAGTTCTATTTCTTTAAATTCGTCTTGTAATTCTTTTTCTTTACTTATAATTCTTTTTCAATTAGTTTATTCTTAAAGTTTTTGAGGAGGGTGGTCTTTTAGAAGGCATTACAATTCTTTTTAAATTAGTTTCTTATTTGAGTTTTTGAGTTCTATTTTAATTAGTTTTTTATTTATATTTGAGTTTGTAAATTTGAGAAATGAGAGAATAGGGAGGGAGGGAAAGAGAGAAATTAAGAGAGAGAAGAGGGGCTCCTTAAATGAGAGAGGAGAGGGAAAGAGGGTGAGAGAGAGAGAAATTCACAGAGAGAAAAGGGGCTCCTTAAATGAGAGAGAAGAGTAGGGAGGGAAAGAAAGAGAGAGGAGAGAGGGGGAGAGAGATTAAGAGAGAGAAGAGAGTCTCTTGGGGGCCGTGGCTGCTTTGAGGGACGGAGAGAGAGAGAAAGAGAGAGAGAGGGAGAGAGAGAAAGAGAGAGAGGGAAAGAGAGAGAGGGAGAGAGAGAGAAAGAGAGAGAGGGATTAAATTAGTTTCTTATTTGAGTTTTTGAGTTCTATTTTAATTAGTTTTTTATTTATAGTTGAGTTTGTAAATTTGAGAAATGAGAGAATAGGGAGGGAGAGAAAGAGAGAAGAGGAGGAGAGAGAGAAAGAGAGAAATTAAGAGAGAGGAGGGACTCTTGGCGGCTGTGCTAAGAGAGAGGGAGAGAGGGAGAGAGAGAGAGAGAGATTCAGAGAGAGAAGAGGGGCTCCTTAAATGAGAGAGAAGAGTAGGGAGGGAAAGAAAGAGAGAGGAGAGAGGGGGAGAGAGATTAAGAGAGAGAAGCGGGTCTCTTGGGAGTCGTGGCTGCTTTGAGGGAGGGAGAGAGAGAGAAAGAGAGAGAGAGGGAGAGAGAGAGAAAGAGAGAGAGGGAGAGAGAGAGAAAGAGAGAGAGGGATTAAATTAGTTTCTTATTTGAGTTTTTGAGTTCTATTTTAATTAGTTTTTTATTTATAGTTGAGTTTGTAAATTTGAGAAATGAGAGAATAGGGAGGGAGAGAAAGAGAGAAGAGAGAGGAGAGAGAGAAAGAGAGAAATTAAAAGAGAGGAGGGACTCTTGGCGGCTGTGCGAAGAGAGAGGGAGAGAGGGAGAGAGAGAGAGAGATTCAGAGAGAGAAGAGGGGCTCCTTAAATGAGAGAGCAGAGTAGGGAGGGAAAGAAAGAGAGAGGAGAGAGGGGGAGAGAGATTAAGAGAGAGAAGCGGGTCTCTTGGGGGCCGTGGCTGCTTGAGGGAGAGAGAGAGTAGGGAGAGAGAGGGAGAGAGAGGGAAAGAGAGAGAGGGAGAGAGAAAGAGGGAGAGAGGGAAAGAGAGAGAGGGAGAGAGAGAGAGGGAGAGAGAGAGAGAGAGAGAGAGAGAGAGAGAGAGAGAGAGAGAGAGAGAGAGAGAGATGTTTATCAGAATGAAACGTGGCGAGAGGAGAGAGGAAAAGAGAGAGAGAGAGAGAAGAGAAGAGGGAGACTTAGGGAGAGAGAAAGAGAGAGAGAGAGAGAGAGAGAGAGAGAGAGAGAGAGAGAGAGGGAGAGAGAGGGAGAGAGAGAAAGGAATGCAACTTCTGTGCTAGAGGGAGGAAGAGGGAGAGAGAGAGAATAAGTGGGATGAGGATAGAGAGAAAAATACTTAAGAGTTGTCAGAGAGAGAGAGAGAGAGATTAAGAGAGAGAATGAGGTGTCTTGACTATGGCTACAAAGAGATTTAGGAGTCGAGAGAGAGAGAGAGAGAGAGAGAGAGAGAGAGAGAGAGAAAGTAAAGAGAGTTTTATATATTTACATGTTTTATATTATACTTTTAAAAAATTATAAAAGAGTGAATTTATGGTTTGTTTTGAAGGTGAGATAATATTTTTATATATATTCATCTTTTAAATTGAAAAATGTTAACTTTTCTTTAGATACTTGTTCTTCATTTATATCACATGCAGGTTTAGCCTCTACATCACAACCCCTTCTTTTGCATATTGAAGCCTCTTAAACCCCAGCACATTAAAATGAACACAGAAAAAGAAATTATTTATTGCTTTTCTTCACTTCGAAGGTTGGTTTAGCATAGTTTAGCATAGATTAGATTGCCTTAGAGGAGAGACAATTCTCCAAGTTGCCAATCGAAGCCATGCTCAAATTTTTCTAACTAGTTCCTAATCGTTGTCAGTCCCTTCGCTCACATGCGGTTTAACACTCATAACATGCTATTAAATAAGACCTTTTACTATTTACCAAGAAGTGTATCAGTGGGTAGATTGCATGAGCAGATATCAGTGGACAGATTACATATATCAGTGGATAGATTACATGTCATGGGACATATTGGAGCTTCATGATTATTGGTTATTTTTATTGCATCTGTATAAATATTTAAGCTCCTTTATTGTCATAAAGACCCTTGTAAAGCCTTTTATGCTATTTTTTACATTTATTGTCATATGAAGCGCCTTGTAATAAACCCGACCATCCTGACCATTCACTAATTAACAAGTATCACTGGGATGCATAAGTGGATATCATGTGGGCTGCATAAGTGGATATCAGTGGAACAGTTTTTAGTGGATAGATTGCATCAGTTGGGTATCAGTGCACAGATATCAATGGATGGACAGATTACATGTCATCACGAAGATTGAAGCTTTATGACTAGAGGGTAAATCAATGGATGGACAGATTACATGAATCTTCACGAATGGAGACTCTTTCATATACTTGGGAGCAATTTCCTAGTGTGGTGGCAAAAAGGATGCATGCAAAGATAATGTTTGAATACTTTCAGGATGCAGATTATGCTCCTCATATTCAAGGATCTTCACATGAAGGAGATCAAAAAGCTCAGAATTCGATGCAGGGACAAGAAGAACAGGCACACTGTCACAAACCTGTAGAACATGAGCGCAAACTTCTAGAGCCAGAAATGGTGGATGTAAGTAAGGATGATGAAAAACAAGCCTTGAGTGCACGGGAATTAGAAAAAATTGAAGAAGATCAAGGTCGATCCACTGCAGTTATGCTAGAAGCTCTTGCTAGCAAACCACGACGTGAAATGCAAAAGGCTAGTACTGCAAGAGCCACGGTTCCAAGCAGTAAAAAAAGACATCGTCCCACTGTAAAGAAAGATAAAGTGGATGAAAAACGGTCAAAAAAAGAAAAAGATGAAGAAGACTCAGAATCCGAGGCTGAAGATGATCAGGATGAACTCACATCAATCAAAAATCTTAATCTGCATCTTAATGAAGCAGTTACAGATGATGATGTGGGATATATCTGGGGTCAAAGGACGTGGTTTGTGAATGCCAAAGATGTGGAAGCTGCATCTCTCTTTACTAATAGCGGAAGCCTTGATATATCCTATGCAATGCAAATATATGAGGCTTTGAGAGATGGTAAGAAACCTGTGGCAAGCAATGTGGTCTTGCACCCAATAATGTTTTGTCCAACCAAAAATAGTTTTCTGGTTCAAATAACATTTACAAGGCCTACACATTTCGAGGAAACCTTCAGTCAATTCTTTAAAAACACTCTTAAAAATATTCCACATGAACAAGGCGAAGAGGCACAAGGTGAGAATATGCTAAAGGAAGTAAAGAAGGAATTTCTCCTTCATTGCAGATTCCAGCCCATTGATGGTCAACATTGGGCTTCTGCTTGTAATCAGAATGCAAGGGAAGCAAAGGAGGGCAGAAGACTCACTCCAGAACAATTTGTAAAGATAAGCTCATTCCATTATTATCCTGCAACAATCTGTATATTCAAGCATGAGATCAAGTATTTGATTGAGTCCGAAAGACTTAATCATTATGTCCATGGAAAGCGTAAGATATCCTCAACATCAGAGGTCTTACAGAAGGCAAGGGTTATATGGACAACATTTGGTTCTCCAAATCCTGATTTGAAGCGAAAGGTCACAAAAGCAGACGCTGACACACTCACAAACTTTTATACTTCTTTGAGTGTAGTTGTGCCTAGGGGAACTCAAGAGCGAGAAGAAAGTATGACAAGCCTCAAGGTGGTGAGGGACAGATATGCCGACTACACTTCTATCATATTTCGTCCTGTTGAAGTGTTCAATGAGATGCTTGAAACGTGCATTGCTTGTGAGCGTGGACAGCTGACCTATGAAGCTCCTTTGTTTATCTCCGGCAAGTCAAAGGTAATGGATAAGAAGGAGTTGACGGCAAGGATGTGGAGGCCTGTAAAGTACTTACCTGATAAGTATGCATCCATGGCAGCACAAAAAATTTTAAAGAAAGAATGGTTTTTTGGAAAAAAAGACAAAGACCACTGCATGGAAGAATGCATCAATGTACAGGTGAGGCGTGATGCAATGCATAGTGCCATCAAGTATTTGCTGTCAGAGAAACAAATTCCACTTACTCATTGCAACATTGACTATAATGTGGTGAAGCATATAGCTTCTTTGTCAACACCCAAGGTAAAGCTATGGGCAAACAGGTGGATTAAAAAGGATGAAGATGGGTCGGAAATAGTAACCTCTTATATGAGAAAAGAGATCCCACAACAGGTGGTTGCATATGTGGAAAGATTAATCAGCGAGATAAGGATGCCGACAGATATGCACCAAAGCTTTCAATTCAATGTAGAGGTTACGGCAGAGTCTGGAAAGCTTGTCAACTTCAGGGGAGTCTCAGAAGATGACTTCTTCAAGAATGAGTCAGCATGGGATAAGCCACAACTATTCTTTATCAATGAAGTTTCTAGTGATGATATCCATAACTTCATTGATAGAATAGTATATACCACCATTAGCAAAGTGACGATTTGCAACATTGTCATTTTTGTTCATAAAAAAGACAAAGAAGCCATGCAGGTTACTCTAGAGCGAGCATATTCATCAGATTTGAAGATCTATAGTGGTGTTTATGCAGCAAAGAGAGGCAAGAGAGAATGTGGCATAGCGATTCAAACTCTTGAATCATTCTTTCTGTGTATGTGGAGTCCCAACCCTGATCACTCCTTACAAAAGAACATAAGAGGGAATTCAAATAATTTGAGATTGATGCTAGAAGAGCAAGATATTCCCAGGTCCATACATTATCAAAAAAACAACTATGGAAGTCCTACAAAAAGTGGGAGTCTCTTGCTTACCATGATGGAGAATTTGCTACCGGCAGGTTGGGAGGTCACCTTGTGCAGGATGGGATATTTATTTGAGGATCTCCTAAGAAAAGGCAACTCCACAAATATTATTGAAAATAAGCATTTCATGGCTTAAGCAGATTTAACCACAAGCTATGAAAAAGAGATAGACCACAAGGACACCGATGACATGGATGATTACCTTGAAGATCATAATGTCCCAGTTGATGATGATGAAAAGATGGACTTACATGACCCATTCACAGAGAGGTTGGTGGATGAAGACAAACATGATGATGCCTTCTTTCATAATTATGGCTCGCAGGGTTATGA
This sequence comes from Dipteris shenzhenensis, assembly GCF_047967505.1. NCBI lineage: Eukaryota > Viridiplantae > Streptophyta > Polypodiopsida > Gleicheniales > Dipteridaceae > Dipteris > Dipteris shenzhenensis. The sequence goes on from NC_141619.1 coordinate 17,492,794, forward strand.
AAAAAGGCCACTACGACAATACTTAGCGGTATGAACTCTCTATTTCTCAACTAAATATAATTTTTAAAATAAGATTTAAATTTAAAGATAATGAATCTAATCTCTCATATTTGTTTACAGGAAATAGAGGGAGAAGAAATGGATGAAGTCAATACGGAGGCACTCCCTTCTACTTCAACAATGCAACCACCTCTAAATTTGATAGAAAAATCAAATTTAGCTGCATTGGATAAAATGGAGAGCTCATTTAAAGTTAGGATCGTTTTGAAACGAGAACCTTAGTATTTAAGCTTTGGTAGAGAGGAGGTTGCAATCCTCTCCAATCCTTTAAAAGAGGTTAATGACAATGTTATCTTGGCCATTCTTAGGTAATGTTTATTTATTTATTGCTACTTCAATGAGCTAACATTTGTTTATTTATTCACAGTGCAGTTATATATCAGTTTCCTAGTGCAGAATGCAAATCAATTCTATGAGCTAATGTTTGTTTATTTCTTGGTGCAGTGTAGTTATTTCTCAGCTTCCTAGTACAGTAGTGCAGCATCGTGTCTACATGCTCGATGCTCTCCTTTCTTCTATTCTTAGCTCTCCTCAAAAGACTATAGAAGATGTTTGTACCTGGTTAAGCCCTTTGAATTTAGATTCAACATAGACCTCAGTATCTTGAATTTGGGGGAGAGGAGATTTCAATTCTCTCTAGAGCTTCAAATGAGGTCAATAACAACGTTATGATGGCCATTCTCAGGTTTGATACAAACTTTTTCTCTACTTCATAATTCAATATTTTGATTAAATCTAATAAGCTAATATTCATTTATTTGTTGGTGCAGTATAGTTATCTCACGATTTGGTAGCGTCGTACAAAATCGTGTGTATATGTTGGATTCCCTCCTTTCTCCTATACTTTGCGATAGCAGAAAGACAATAGCCGATGTTTGTAAATTGTTACAGCCTTTACATTTACATGGCGTGCGAGTCCTATTTATGGCATATCATGAGATGTAAGTATCATGGCAACCTTTATTTTCATCTTAGACTGGCAACATTGTGTTAAATAATAATGGTTCTTAATTATTCGTGTAGGGAACATTGGAGTCTGGTGGTTTGGGACCTTGAAGACAACTATTGTTGGTTTGTTAACTCGATTGCAGGCTTTCATGGCTCAGTGCAAACGTAAGTATTCTATTAATCTGTTGTTACTTCTATATTATGTACCTTATGTGATAGACACACTAAGTTTTTTTAATATGTCACGATGAGCAGGTCGATTGTGAAGTTGGTATCTGCTATCAGAGAAACAGGACAGTACAAAGACTCGGTAGACTTCCAAAAGCGTTCAGTAGTAGAGCAGGAAGATGGGCATAGTTGTGGGTGGAGAGTTGCCTACAACTGCATGTTGATTTTCAAAGAAATTTTCTCACTTAAGCCACAGATCTCATCGGAAGACTCTTTGGAGCTCAAATATTCAGAGGAGGATATACAATTGTTTAGGGCTGAAATCAGTCGAGACCTAATTGCTGCCATTAGAATACAACGTGCAACTGAAGCAATATCAGAGCTTCCCTTTAAGGAAGAGGAGATTGAGTCTACTATGAAAGCACTGCACACTACAGAAGAAGTAGAGACCCAGTGTACACCTACAGCACCACAGCCTCCACTGGAAGCATCAGAAGAGTTGCCACCGCCTCCGCTTGCATTTAAGGAAGAGGATACTGAGTCTACTCTGAAAGCACTACATACTACAGAAGAAGTAGAGACCGAGTGTACATCTACAACACCACAGCCTCCATTGGAAGCATCAAAAGAGTTGCCACAATCTCCACTAGAAGCATCACAAGAGTTGTGATGCATGTATGATGTTGTGCTTGTAGTTTTTGTTGATTATACACCAATTTGTGACTTATTACTTAAGTGGCATAATCTGATGATATTTATATAATTTCTTTATGCACACAATTTTATGATATGAATGTGTGATGATGTGATTATTTGGAAATAAATCCTTGTGTGATGAGAATTTTGATATGAATATGTGATAATGTAATATTTGTAATATATTTCTTCATGCACACAATTTTATGATATGAATGTGTGATGATGTGATTATTTGGAAATAAATCCTTGTGTGATGAGAATTTTGATATGAATATGTGATGATGTAATATTTGTAATATATTTCTTCATGCACACAATTTTATGATATGAATGTGTGATGATGTGATTATTTGGAAATAAATCCTTGTGTGATGAGAATTTTGATATGAATATGTGATGATGTAATATTTGTAATATATTTCTTCATGCACACAATTTTATGATATGAATGTGTGATGATGTGATTATTTGGAGATAAATCCCTGTGTGATGAGAATTTTGATATGAATATGTGATGATGTAATATTTGTAATATATTTCTTCATGCACACAATTTTATGATATGAATGTGTGATGATGTGATTATTTGGAAATAAATCCTTGTGTGATGAGAATTTTGATATGAATATGTGATGATGTAATATTTGTAATATATTTCTTCATGCACACAATTTTATGATATGAATGTGCGATGATGTGATTATTTGGAAATAAATCCTTGTGTGATGAGAATTTTATTCAGTTGGACAGTCTCCACTCACTTAAAGTAGAGCATTCGCAATGCTTCTCTCACTTTATTCCAACCCTTATCCTTATCATCTCCACTCACTTAAAGTAGAGCATTCAATCTCCACTCGCTTTATTCCAACCCTTATCCTTATCATAGTGAACACATCATGCCTCTCACTTTATTCCAACCCTTATCCTTATCATAGTGAACACATCGTGCCTTAGTGCACTTGTATTCTTCCATCCTAGTCCTTCCACAAACACTCTCTTATTTCTTACATCCTAGTCCTTCTGAGTAACTTGTATTCTCCTATCCTAGTCCTTCCGCAAACACTCTCAGAGTCTTCTTTCATCCATCCTGATAACCAATTATTCTTCTATCGTAGTTCTTCCACAAACACTCTCTTCTTTCATCCATCCTAGTGCTTCTCATTAACTTGTATTCTTCCATCGTAGTCCTTCCGCAGACACTCTCTTCTTTCTTGCATCGTAGTCCATCTCCCTTTCTTTATCATCTCCCCACCCATGGATGTCCTTGGCATTGTCAAAGACGTGGAGTTCGGAATTAACAATCTCAAAGAATGGATTGCTGACCAAGGAGCACAGAGAGAGGCCAGAATTCGACAAGGTTCTCCTTTGACACACATGGAGAGAGAGGAATTTGCTGCACAAAGGCACGCAGAGAGGGAGGAGACTCTCAAGATAGCAGAGAGTGAAAGACTTTTAAGACGTATGATAAAAGCACAACAAGATCTATTAGACTTCTTAAGTAACCTGCGTTATCGCAGCTCTCGTCATGGGCGATTTGATGCGGATGCTGAGAGAACAATAAGAGCCTCTCAGAGAAATTATAAAGAAACAATTTGTGATTGCTTAAATTTCTTCTTCGCATGTAATTATGTTGAGGATACAGCTGTGGAAGCAGTGAAAGATTGGGTTGTTGAGAAGATAAGAGAGACCAATGATGAGATCTTCTAGACTTAGATAAGAGAGACTGTATTAAGGTGTTTTTTGACACCATATGGCTTTGTATTAAGGTGTTTTTTGACACCATATGGCTTTGAGTAATATGATCTACTTCTTGTACAAATGTGATGTTAGATGATGTAAAGAGAGACTGTATTAAGGTGTTTTTTGACACCATATGGCTTTGTATTAAGGTGTTTTTTGACACCATATGGCTTTGAGTAATATGATCTACTTCTTGTACAAATGTGATGTTAAGATGATGTAAAGAGAGACTGTATTAAGGTGTTTTTTGACACCATATGGCTTTGAGTAATATGATCTACTTCTTTACAAATGTGATGTGCTCTTTTTAAAATGTACTCTAGTTTTCATAACATGTCACGCCATTTTTTCTAATTTGATTTTTTAAAATCTTACTTTTTGTCTCTTTTAACAATGTGATGTACTCTATTTTTAATGTACTCTAGTTTTAATAACATCTCACGTCATTTTTTCTAATTTGATTTTTAAAAATCTTCCTTTTTGACTCAATGTTTTGTTTTATAAGAGCCTCTTTTTTTGAAATGTTTTATCCAAAATTATCTCACAAAATGAATTTGGACAGTGCAAGAGTCCAAAATTAATGAAATAGGTGTTTAGTATGCATGTTGAGCTGGATGGCAGTGATAGTGTGGTTGATGATCAACTAGATGGTTTACTTGATGATACCCTCATGGATTTTGCACGTGTGGTTGGTAATGACAAGAAAATATGTACTTCTCATGATTGTTTAGAGAATGAAGATGTCAGTGAAGACCTAATGCATGGCAAAGAGTGTGCTGATATGTTTGAGCATTCTATAGGTGGGAAGGATGTTTGTTTGCTCCTGGGTGATCATGATAATTCATGTGATGGGTTAAGATTTGTAGCTTACTAGGTTGAGGCAATAGGGTATGTTGAGAAGTCCCTAATCACAGATTATGAGCTAGTGGTGCTCATGAGATCTATGTGTGAGGGAGTGACCTCAAAAGATGTGGCTCATGTGAAGCTGAGCAAGACTCATGATACAAGTGTGATGGCTAAAAGCCAGTGGAGTTGTGTAATGTCTTGGCAAGATAAGCTATGGGATCTTGGAGGCTTAGTGAGGATGTGGGTACATGGAAGGAGCTAGTCGCTACATCAATTTGGTGTATTGTTGATTCCTTTTGATCTAGGGGGATGGTGGATTATGCATATCTGGCAGTGGAGGGTTCAAAGTTTTCCTTTTGATCCAGGAAAAGAAAAGGCAACGCATATGCGATCATCACAATACTTTGCACACATCTCAACCTAGGTATTATTGACTTACATGCAAAGTGGCATGCCCATCCCATAAGTACTTAGTCGAATAACACATCTAGGACCGCATTTTTTGATGCTTGTGCATGACACTAAGGCCAAAACAGTGTTTAATGCTTGTTCAACAATGCAAAGCATATCTGATGGGCACAATACTTTGCATGAGTCTCAACAATTGTGGTATTGCATTGCATGCAAAGTGGTACACCCCTCTGATAAGCAGTTGGTCGGATAACACACCTAAAATCGTATTTTTTTATGGTTGTGCATGACATTGAGGCACAAATGGAGTTTAATACGTGATATAACATGCAAAGTACATCCGATGGGCACAATACTTTGCACCCACCTCAACCTAGGTGTCATTGAGTTTCATGAAAAGTGGCATGTCGGTTAAATAAGTACTTGATCCGATACCACACCTAGGACCGTGTTTTTTTACAAATGTGCTTGACACTAAGGCAAATACGGTGTTTTATGCTTGATCAACAATGCAAAGCATATCCGATGGGCACAATACTTTGCACACACCTTCAACTAGGTGGAATTGACTTACATTGAAAGTGGCACGCCTATCCCATAAGTGCTTGATCGGATAATATACCTAGCAGCGTGTTTTTTTACGGATGTGCATGACACTAGAGCAAAAATAGTATTTAATGCTCGATCGACCATGCAAAGGATATCCGATGGGCACAACACTTTTCCTACACCACAACCTAGGTGGTATTGAAATGTTCTCAAAGAGGCACACCCATCCGATAAGTACTTGGTCAGATAACACACCTAAGGGCGTGTTTTTTTGTGGATGTGCATATCACTAGGGAAAAAACGGTGTATAATGCGTGATCGACCATGTAAAGCATATTTGATGGTGACAATACTTTGCACGCACCTCAACGTAGTTGAAGCGGACTTGCATGCAAAGTGGAGCCCCCATCCGATAAGTACTTGTTTGATTAACACACCTAGGACCGTGTTTTTTCATGGTTGTGCATGACACTAAGGCAAAAACGGTGTTTTATGCTTCATCGACAATGCAAAGCATATCCGATGGGCACAATACTTTGCACACACCTTCAACTAGGTGGAATTGACTTACATGCAAAGTGGCACTCCCATCCCATAAGTGCTTGATCGGATAACATACCTAGCAGCGTGTTTTTTTACGGATGTGCATGACCCCATGGGAACAATACTTTTCCTATGCCTTAACCATGTAGTATTGAAATTTTCTCAAAGAGGCACACCCATCGGATAAGTACTTGGTCAGATAACATACCTAAGGGCGTGTTTTTTTACAGATGTGCATATCACTACGGGAAAAACGTTGTATAATGCGTAATCGACCATGTAGAGCATATCTGATGGTGACAATACTTTGTACGCATCTCAACCTAGTTGAAACGGACTTGCGTGAAAAGTGGAGCCCCCATCCAATAAGTACTTGTTTGACTAACACACTTAGGACCGTGGTTTTTCATGGTTGTGCATGACATCGCCAAAAACGGTGTTTTATGCTTGATCGACAATGCAAAGCATATCCGATGGGCACAATACTTTGCACACACCTTCAACTAGGTGAAATTGACTTACATGCAAAGTGGCATGCCCATCCCATAAGTGCTTGATTGGATAACATACCTAGTAGCGTGTTTTTTTACGGATATGCATGACATTAGAGCAAAAATAGTATTTAATGCTCGATTGACCATGCAAAGGATAACTTGGCATGTCCATCTGCTGATGAGTATATGATCGGATAACTTCTCCCACCAATAAATTAAGTACTAATTAAAAATTATAATAAATGAGTAGATTATTAAAAAGAGACTAATGTTTATGTAATCATAGTGTCTTGGCATTCAAGGGCAAAGAAATCAAAGAAGCGCATGGGATATGAGGTAGAAGGAAAAATAAAAATACCACAGCAAACTATTTTGCATATACACAAATTTTTAAGGATGCTCGCCATGGAGGAAGTAGAAGGAGATAGCACAAATGAAGAATGTCCATGATTAAAGCTTTGTATTGAAGTCCATTGAAGGATTTTATTTGGGTACTAGGCAAGAAGCCAATCCAAGACAATTATAATCAGAGTCATCACCTCCTATGTCAAATGAGAGTCAAAATATGCACTGGATGTCACCCAAGGGTCAAGGCTTGCCAAGACAATAGGGAGTTAATGCAGATGGCACCTGGCAAGGGACTATCACATTGAGCAATAAGACAATGGGGAGTCAATGCACCCAAGGGGCAAGGCTTGGCAAGATAACTTGTGGGAGTTAATGCAGATGGCACCTGTATTTTGCACTGGATGTCACCCAAGGGTCAAGGCTTGGCAAGACAATAGGGAGTTAATGCAAATGGCACCTGGCAAGGGACTATCGCATTGAGCAATAAGACAATGGGGAGTCAATGCACCCAAGGGGCAAGGCTTGGCAAGACAAGTGGGAGTCAAATTATGCAGATGGCGCCTGGCAAGAGACTGTTGTGACATTGAGCAATGAGACAATGGGGAGTCAAATTATGCAGATGGCATGAATTGAGGCTCTTTAAGAGCAACAATTTAAATTGTAAACATATGTTCAGTCTATATCATTTTGGATATAAAGACTCTAGCTGAGAGCAACGTCTCTTAATGTAATCATATAATAATAGCTATAATTGCTATTATACCTCTTTGGTTCAATACAAAACTTGGGTCTTATGGCATCATGTCTTTTTTCTATTTATTAAAAGTTTTAAAAATTTTGTGCATATTGCGAGTGACAATGTTATTTTCATGAAATATTTAAGTCTCCTTTCATGGATTTATAAATTTATCACGTCAAGGAAAAATATTAAAAATAATTAAATTAACAAATAACTTAGATATAGCTAGAATTTCTATTATAGGATTATTTCAAATTCTTGCATGTTGGTGCAAAAGTATAGATTGAAAAAATAATATTTTTATGTGAATATGATAGTGCCACAAAGTGAACTTTTGATTTGGGAAGAATATTTTCAGAAAGTAAAATTCTGATTTGGGAAGGATATTTTCACAAAGTAAAGTTTTCATTTGGGAAGGAGTTTTGGGCTTCGTCCAAAAGCAACACAAAATGTCCAAAATTAATGAAATAGGTGTTTTTTTTTCTTTTTTCCAGTACATCATGTGGCCAGGAAGCGCTTCAGGCTCACCTGATCTCTGGGAGTCTATTTTTAGGGACTTATATAACCTTTTAGGGCACCCTCCTAGTCCTGCGGAGTTATACGGGTATATGATGGGTACTCTAAACGCCACTAGGAGTTGGCACTACAGACTCCAAACCACCCCACACCAGCTGCGATCACCCTAGCGGAGTCAGCATGGCCCAGCTAGCTACACAGTGCGGGCCCATCTCCTATGCCGTCTTATGCCCCTTCCCCCATGCCGTCTTATGTCCCTTCCGCCATGCCATCTTATGTCCCTTTCCCCATGCCGTTTAGAGGTCCTTCTATCTCGTAGAGCTGTTGGCGTACTCCTGTGCAGTTGAGACTTGGTTCTCTAGCTACGAGTGGTCCACATTGTCCCATGCAGTCTCTAGCTACGAGTGGCCAGTGTACTAGCTCAACACGACACGGTAGCAAGCGTAGTAGCAAGGAGAGTGGTGGGGGATGCATGGCACAGTGCTTTGGGAGGGGTGGCAATGGGGACGATGATGATTCAAATGATTTAGACATGCCTCCGAGTGATGGTACAATATTCTATGACATCACTCAGATAGGAGGCATCTTGATGGATGCACGGGGGAAGGACATCATGGCCTTCATGTGCTCTATAATTGCTAACAATTACAGAGATTGCTTTATCCACTACAAAGACCAGCCAAAGAGGTTGGCTGATGAGACCCTCGCTGCTGTTCGCTCTAGGTATCCTAACCCCCCCAATCGCCAGTTCACAGATAAATGGGCCAAGTGAAAGATTGTTACGATACTTGGCAATAAAAGATCTTTGTTTAAGAGGCAGGCACTAGCGGCGGAGATTGCCAGGCTCGAGGGAGGTCAACCACTAAGGGGCCTGCCCCACACCGCTCACAAGCGTGAGTGGAAGAAAGCAATGAAGTCAGCGAGGGAGGACCCCAGTCTACAGCACATGGAGGCACGAAGGATCTAGATGGAGCAATATGGAAGCATGCATTTTGGAGCAGGGGGTGTTGATTCATGGGAGGCCCAATTTGTAAGTATCGATCTCAAATTATACTGCTTATGTAGTTTATTAGGAGGTTGTTTCTTTGTACTAATCCCTCCGCAAATTGTGTCATCTTGTAGCTTGATATCATGGGCAGATACCCTACTCCTATTGAGATAGCCTACCACTACCACCATCGTAGAGGAGATACATGGAGGCACTTCTATCATGATGGGTTGATTACTGAGGAGCAGTATATCCAGGCTACTAGAGCGGCCTCCGAGGTATTTGAAAGTAATTAAATAATGTCAATATTATAAGTAAAGATTTGATTTTTCATACATTGATATATGTTGTCCCTTGTTTATAGGCCCGTGCACAAGACGATGAGGAAGAAGACGAGGAAGGAGGCACAGAAGGGAGCACAGAAGGGAGCGTGGAAGGGAGCGAGGACGTGGAGAACATAGATTAGTCATAGAAGTAGTGCTAGCTACTCTTTTTTGTACTTAAAGCCATTGGCTTGGCTTCGTGCCTCTTGTATATACACTCCTCTTATTTTTTGTACTTGAAGCCACATGATGTGGCTTAGCTTCGTGCTATATGTACATACAAGTACTTTTTGAGCTTTCAATTTATTGCATTTTGGAGTTGTAATGTTTTATTTAGAATTGCAATTAAAATGCAGTTGGCTGTAAGAATTGAATTACACAATGTGGAAATGGGATTCTTGTAACTATATAGCATACACAACATACACAACATTCTATAAATTAAAAAATATATATTATAAAGCGCGTCTATCAGTGCATCTATAAACATTTCTATATATGCGTCTGTCTGTTCGAGAAGCGTCTATTTGCGCGTCTATAAACACGTTTATAAGACCATTTAAAAATGCATCTATACACGTGTTTAATGATGTGTCTGTTTATTTTTTAAAATTTTAAGCAGAGCATCTATTTATGTGTCTAAATGCATATCTATACGTGCGTGTGTCTGCTATATAGATGCGCTATTAGATGCGAGTCTCTAGACGTGGAAATAGACGCGCAAATAAACGTGCACATAAGTTTTTTATTTAGTTCAGTAAACACGTTTGTGTGCACATCTATGGGTGCTTTGTCTTGTTGTGAGGATGACGATTCTGATGAGCAATAGTAGTAGTAGTATTAGTAGTAGTTTGCATATACTTCGCCACGTATATGCTTTTGTCTGTTGGCTCATTTGAGCGATTTTGTATCACCCTTTTTGAAAGGGTAATTTTGTAACAAACAATGTTGTATATCTTTGACATGTATATGCTCCTGTCGCTTGGCTCATTTGAGCGATTTTGTATCACCCTTTTCACAAGGAAAATTTTGTAACAAAAAACATTCTTTTGTAATTACTTAAAAAAAAACATTAGTGGGGCAAAACAGGGCTTGTTGTGGCCCTATTTAGCCCCACTAATGTTCTTTTAAAGCTTTTGTTAATCATCGCTATATAGCAATGTTTACTAGTGTCGCTATATAGCGATGTTTAGCAGTGTCGCTATATAGCAACATTTATGAGTGCCGCTATATAGCAACACTTATATAGCAATCGTTCTTTTCTTATGCTAATAGCGACGTAAATACCGACCTTTGTGCCTGTCAAAATAAACTTTTTAGTGTAAAAAAGGTCTATATTTCTGCCAAAAAAGGGGCTGTGCCTTGTAGTGAGAGATAAGAGGATGAAAGAGAGGCAAAAAAAGAGAGAAAAAGAAGAGGAATAAAGAGGGGAAAAGAGAAGGAATAAAGAGAGGGGAAAAGAAGAAAAAGAGAGAAAGCATATTCTTATGCTTATGCATGAGCATAAGCATATGGGCATAAGCATACACAAATGCATATGCTTATGAAAAGAGAGAAAAGAGGATGAAAGAGAGGGGAAAAGACAGGGAAAAATAAGAGAAGGAAGAGATTGAAACAGAGGAAGAGAGAAGAAAAAAGAGAGGGGAAACAAAGAAAAGAGTGGAATAAGAGAGAAAGCATATGAGCATAAGCATACGCAAATGCATATGCTTATGAGGAGAGAGAAAAGAGGATGAAAGAGAGGGGAAAAGAGAGGGAAAAAGAAGAGAAGGAAGAGATTGAAAGGGAAGAAAGTAGAAGGAAAAAAGAGGAGAAAAGAGGAAAACAGAGGAAAAAAGAGAGGGGAAAAAGAGAAAAAGAGAGAAAGCATATGCTTATGCTTATGCATGAGCATATGAGCATATGCTCGTGCATAAGCATAAGAATAAGCATCTACTTTAGCATATGCTTATGAAAAGAGAGAAATGAGGATGAAAGAGAGGGGAAAAGAGAGGGAAAAAGAAGAGGAACGAAGAGGGGAAAAGAGCAGGAAAAAAGAGACATGAAAAGAAGAAAAGAGAGGAAAAAGCAGAGGGGAAAAAGAGAAAAAGAGAGAAAGAGAAAAGAGAGGGGAAAAGAAGAGAAGGAAGAGGATGAAAGAGAGGAAGAGAGAGGAAAAAAGAAAGGGGAAAAGAAGAAAAGAGAGGAGAAAAGAGAGAAGAGAGGATGACATAGTAGAAGGAAAAGAGAGGAGAAAAGAGAAGGAAGAGATTGAAAGAGAGGGGAAAAAGAGAAGAAGAGAGAAAGCATATGCTTATGCTTATGCATGAGCATATGAGCATATGCTCATGCATAAGCATAAGCATATGAGCATATGCTTATGACCTCATGCATAAGCATAAGCATATGAGCATATACATAAGCATACGCAAAAGAGAGGAAAAGAGAGGGAAGGAAGAAGAGCAAATAATAGAGGGAGGGAAAGAGGGGGGAAAGAGGGAGGAAAAGAGGGAGGAAAAGAGGGGAAGAAGAGAAAATAAGAGAAGGGAGGGGAAGAGAGGGTTCCTAGGCCCATCAGTGTAACTAGCACTTCAGGCCAATCCAAATCACAAAAATAAAAATAGGAAAAGAGAGGAAGCACTTTCTTACTTGGAAAAATCTTGCTCGGTGTTTCATGGATTGGCCCTACAAAAGAGAGGAAACATACCATTTTTCAGATAACTAATTAGAGAAAGGAGGAGTTTGGAGAAGCAACTTTCCAAAGGGATTGGATTGAGGGGACAAGCATAAGCCTACAAAGTGTCACATAAAACTATGCATAGTGAGATTTTGATGCATTAGCAAGAAGCATGCCTCTTCTAAGTCGTATAAGAGAAAATACGCATTTGTTTGATATGACAAGCCTCCTCGACAAAAGAGGTAGACTATTTATAATATATTTTGATCCATAGAATTTTGCCAGATATTAGTGATGAGGTGTAGCATCATAACTACATGCAGACACTACAAGAAATAGAGATAAAACGATGAGTGCAACATCTACAGAAAAGGAATATAGAGAATGCAAATAGAGACACAACAAGGACGATCTCTGTATTCTAGAGCAAGAGCTCTCACAACAACTGTGTAAAGAACAACGTCGGAATGCTAGTAATAGCATGCGTACAAAAACCGTCTGACAGTTAAAGAAGAGACCGTTGAAGACTCAACCGCTTGGAGGACTGAACCACCAATCTTTGCAGCTAACCTACCCTCGCACACCCCTCAGAGTTACTGCTACTAACCCGCATGGTTATGCAATAACACATGGCACTCACAGTGGACTGTGCGACAGATACCCATCCCCTGTGATAGATACAAATAGCGCATGTGCATCAGTGCAACAATCATTTTGGGCATAGGCTCGACAGAGAACCAGGTGTAGTAAGTTAATCTTAATACTTCACTCAGTACACATGAATCAAAACCATCTCATTTTTGCATCCATCTAGAAAAACATCATTTTCATCAGTTATAAATGCCTGTCTAAATGTCCTTTGTTGTCTATACTTGCTTGTACGATAGCACACAACACACTGGCTACTTTCTATCTTTGCCTGTCCAAAAGCATCCTGCACTCTGGGTGCTTTGTATCTTATGAGGCCACCCAAAAGCCATCATCGGATCTCTACTCATCATCCGAAACTGGAAATAAATTGAATAGGTGCATCAGTTACTCCCACCTTGCTCAATCCCTCATCATTGCTTTTCAAACACTCCTTCCACAACTGCTGCACTAGCTCCGCTCTGCTCAAAGTAGCGCCAACAGTGTCTAATTGCCTCTTTCACAACCAAAGCTTTAGCCTGCAATCTTGCTCCATATTCATTGGCCACTGTAAAGGATGTGGCAATCCACTGCTTGCTGTTCATGCCACTGCTTAGTGGGCAATACCTCCTCAATCCACGCACCAGGTGGCAACAATTATTGTTTCCAGTGCTCCTGTTGTGTAATTGGCCACTCAATTACCATAGGAAGGAGGATAAGGTAATCCAGGAAAGGAAGTGTGAGCTTATTATAAAACTTCTCCAAAAAACGATCCGCTTCTTTCCACCAAGGAGGCAATGAAAAACTAAAAGAATGGGCACACAATTCTAACCACAAACATAAAAAATGCCTTTGTTGCTTTAGCACCTCCACTCTTCTGCTAGATCGAGCAATCGCATCCAGAATGCCGTGAGCCAACTCTTCATACTTTGCATGCCAATCCTCCCTAGTCAGCACAGACTCCGCGACCACTCCTTTACCCTTATCCGCACTAACAGTACTACCTGCAGAATTACTAGAACCCATCGGCCGTCTACACTTGCGAACCACTTTGTGGTCAAGACCTCACACCAACATCCGAATCCCCATCCATTGCGTGTTGTTGTTGTTGCAGAACTAGCTTTTGACATGTTTGCGGAACCACAGTTGCATGCCAACGTGCCACTAGTCGGTCCCATTCCGCACGAACATCCCCTTGGAGAGCCTTAAGCAGCATACCCATCTACTCCATATTGACACTAACTTTACCTAGAAAATCTCGTAAATACTCAGCCAGTGCATCGGTAGTATTTTGGCGTAACAATTCCTCCTGAATGTTGAAAACATACTCTGAATGCTACTGAGTGGCCTCTGAGTGTATGCTCTCTAGCAACAGGTATTGGTTCAGGCTCCTCCCCATACATCCGCAAGTGGCGCATGACAATACAACATTGATATCATACTTCTCGCTTGCAATGAGTGCAATGACAATACAAGCTCTCCATAAGCCACTTTGCACTCCTGAGCATTGGCTCATCATCTAACGAGCTTCCACTCGTCCCTTCCATCTGCACACTTTCAAAATCACAACATGAGCTGCAAGGAAATCTATTAAGATCCAGAAAACAGCCACCCATGAGCTCCTTTGCTCTCTTCTAACAATAAGTGCCCTGAACCGTCGCTATATAGCGACGTTTTGCCCTGTTTCATCATTATATAGCGACACTTTTTGGATATAAATGTCGCTATATAGCGACTGACTAGTGTCGCTATATAGCATCGCTAGGGGCTTAAACCCAAAACCCCGCATGATGTCGTGTTTCACATCTCTTTCTTTTTCTCTTATGCTTATGCTCTTTTTCCCTCTTCCTTGTCTTATGCTTATACTCTTTTCCTCTCTTCTTTTTCCCCTCTTTTGATCTCTTTTCCCCTCTTCCTTCTCTTCTTTTTCCCCTCTTTCAATATCTTTTCCCCTCTTCCTTCTCTTCTTTGCCCCTCTTCTTTTTCCCCTCTTTCAATCTCTTTTTCCCCTCTTTCAATCTCTTTTCCCCTCTTTCAAACATATGCTTTCTCTCTTTTTCTCTTATGCATATGTTTTTTCTTCTCTTATGCTTATGCTTATGCATGAGCATATGTCTCCTTCTCCTTTCCTTCTCTTCTTTTTCCCTCTCTATTTCTCTTCTTTTCATAAGAATATGCCTATGCCTATGCCTATGCCTATGCCTATGCTTATGCTTATGCTTATGCATGAGCATATGCTTTCTCTCTTTTTCTGTTATGCATATGCTTTCTCTCTTTTTTCTCTTATGGATATTTGGTTCTTTTCCCCTCTTTCAAAATCTTTTCCCCTTTTCTTTCTCTTCTTTTCCCCTCTCCTTATCTTATGCTTCTCCTTCTCTTATGCATATGCTTTCCGCTTGTTACCTGCTCTTGCTTTTTGTTTTTTGTTTTCATGTTTGTGTCTACATTTGTCTAATCCCCCCAAATTAGACATGGGATCACGTCGCATGTCCGATGAGTACGGAAACCCTCGTAGGAGGAGACATCATTGTCTCTATTCTCCAAAGGACTTTGATTCCACTCACGTGACACCTCAGGGGCCTACCCCTATGACTACCCCTGGCCCAACTCCTCTCGCACGTAGCACTATGACGTTTGAGCGATTTTGTATCACCCTTTTCGAAAGGGTAATTTTGTAACAAACAATGTTATATATCTTCGACATGTATATGCTTCTTTCGCTCAGTTCATTTGAGCGATTTTGTATCACCCTTTCCAAAAGGGAAATTTTGTAACAAAAAACATTCTTTTGTAATTACTAAATAAAAAACATTAGTGAGGCAAAACAGGGCTTGTTGTGGCCATGTTTAGCCCCACTAATATTTCTTTTAAGCTTCTGTTAATTGTTGACGTTTACTAGTGTTGCTATCTAGTGACATTTATTAGTGTCACTATATAGCGATGCTTATATAGCAGTCGTTATTTTTCGATGCTTATAGTAGCGACGTAAATACCAACCATTGCACCCATTAAAAAAAAACCTTTTAGTGTAAAAAAGGTCGGTATTTCCATCAGAAAAGGTCCTATGCCTTGTAGTGATGATTATATTGAGGCTGGAACCTATGCCATCAATAACATGGATTGAGGAGAATGGCACCAGTGCCATTATCCACTCTCCATCTGATGAATGGAATTGGTACCATTGTCCAAATATTCATATGATGTTGTGGAGAATGGCACGAGTGCCATTTGTCAAACTTCAACCCGTTTAGTGAAAAGATTATGCACTACATCCATTCTGAGGGGATTGGCGATATAGAAAAAACCTTAGCTAGAATGGTTATGGTGCCACTCTCCAGATGTCAAGGTTGTCATGGATCATGGTTGGAGATTGGCTTTGGTGCCATTGTCTTGAACACCATATTATTATATTAAGCATGTCACGAGTGCCATTAATCACATGGATTGAGGAGAATGGCACCAGTGCCATTTTCCATTCTCTAAGTGACAATTGCATTCCTCATGACTTGGCCATATGCACAATAATGCATTTTGAAATCCTCTTCCATGGAAGATGTGATGCTAATATGGGAGATGGACAACAAGTGCTTGGAGGTCCACTTGTCAATTTGGAAGCATTGTGAGGGATGTGCATTAGGGGAGGTTTAGGGACTCAAAATGGCCTCATAAGGGCCATTGGATTAGGGGGTCTAATGAGGTTGATTTGGTGAGTTATGGTGGGGTCCATAGGAGACCTAAGACCCCTAACTAACTGAGCTAAGCTCACAATTCGGCTCACTAGCTGCCAAAAGTGAGGGCCAAATTCTAAGGGGTCCCAGTTTTAAAACACCTCTTTCCATTAGAAATTGACTTTTAGATGGTTCGAAGGAAATTTTAAATTTTATCCTCCCATTACTTTTGATCCACGCCTTTTCCCTTTTATCCTAATCTGAACCTCCACACCTCTCCCTTTTTCTTTGGACCCGATTGAGAAGAGAATGGCACCAATGCCATTCTCCATTCTCCATGGCACCAGTTTGATTCTCCAAAACTACAACTCATCTCTTGAAAAAAAGTGAAATTTAAGTGAGAAATTTGAATTTAGAATTCAAATTTTTCTTCAAAATCTAAAGTTTTATGTGAAAAAAAGTAGAATGTTAAAAATGAACATTTCAAATTCAAATTGAGGATTGATCACATGGATTGAGGAGAATGGCACCAGTGCCATTCTCCATTCTCTAGGTGATGGCATTACTCATGACTTGGCCATATGCACAATAATCCATCTTGAAATCTTCTTCAATGGAAGATGTGTTGCCAATATGGGAGATGAACAACAAGGGCTCAGAGGTCCACTTCTCAAATTGGAAGCATTGTGGGGGTATGCATTAGGGGAGGTTTAGGGCCTCAAAATAGCCTTATACGGGATGGATTAGGGGGTCTAATGAGGTTGATTTGGTGAGTTATGGTGGGGTCCACAGGAGACCTAAGACCCCCTAGCTAAGTGAGCTAGGCTCACAATTCGGATCACTGACTGCCAAAAGTGAAGGCCAAATTCTAAGGGGTCCCAGTTCTAAAACACCTCTTTTCATTAGAAACTGACATTTAGAGGGTCCGAAGGAAGCTTTAAATTTTAGCCTCCCATTGCTTTTGATCTACACCTTTTTCAGTTTTTCCTAATCTGAACCTCCACACATGTTGCTTTTTCTTTGCACCTAATTCAGGAGAATGGCACCAGTGCCATTCTCTCCATTATCCATGGCACCCGTTACATTCTCCGAAACTACAACTCGTGTATTGAAAAACAGCATAGGCAAATGACACTACTTAAGGCAACGATTGAATAAATGCAGCTAATGGATGGGCTAACAGTAGAACCAGCCAGGTTGCTTGTTCAACTGCAAGTCCTACACATGCGCATCAAAGCACTCGTGGATCCAAGGGCTAGCCACAACTTCCTCTCCTGGGAGGTATGGGAAAAGCTACATGTACCCCTAACCCTCACCATCGCTTCAATAAGAGCTATAAACGGCCAACTCCTACAAGCTTTGGGTTTTGTGAATTTAAGTCTAATGGTTGTTCGCCAAGTAGTGTTGGATATACGATTTTATGTTCTCCCCACAGAAGCAACCGAAGAACATATTATAGTAGGATGAACTTGGTGCTACATCATAAACTGTCAAATCGACTGGCATGCCCGGACTGCTTCGCTCACCAATGGTGGCCAAATGGTGGTAGTTGTGTGCAATGGCCACACTACCTAATCTTATGAAAATATCAATGCTGCATATGATTTTGCCTAATGCTCATATATACAAATTAAGTGAGTTTATGAAAGTGAGACAACATATAAAATAGTGTTTCACTACTGCAAAACTAGGTAGAAATGGCAGCCCAAAAGTGACATTTCTACATTATTAAATGGCACTTTCTTGCCGCCTTTTCCACATGTGCCATTTTTTGGAAATGGCAACCAAAAGTGCCATATATTTTTGCCAATACTGTGTCCATAATGGCAACCAAAAGTGCCATATATTTTTCCATTTTTATGTATGAAATGGCAACTAAAAGTGCCATATAGTTTTGCCATTTCCACATACAAAATGGCAACCAAGAGTGCCATATATTTTTGCTATTTTTGTCTAAAATGGCAGCTGAAAGTGCCATATATTTTGCCATTTTTACGTATTAAATGGCAACAATTTAGGCGAGAAATTTGAATTTAAAATTCCATTTTTTCTTCAAACTTTAAATTTTAAGTTTTAAAAAATTAGAATTTTAAAAACGAACACTTCAAATTCAAATTTGAATTTGCATTTGCATTACAATTTAGAAACAAGGAGAGAGAGACAGAGAGAGAGAGAGAACGTGGAGAGTGTAGGCCGTGAGTGTGGAGGTTTTGGGAATTGAAGACTTGAAGATGTTGCCGCGCAGATGAGAAAGATGGATGAGGTTGTAGTGATTAGCACAAGGTCTTGACTCTCTACAATCAGCCTGCCATGCTTTATGGGTCGTCAAGGAGATTACTCCTTTCTTGATCTGAGGCATATACCTTCCTGTGTGATTTGATCTGAGGCATGGAAAAGAAGGTTGGTGGGTGGTGTACGACAAGTTTTTTCATTTCGCTTGTGCTACGAGTTTCTTTACTATAAGGCCCAGGCCTTTTAATGTCCATGCTGAGAGAAATACCACTTCTGAGTATTCACAGCTTGTTGAACAGTGGTCACAAGTCCTTGTGCCTTTGCAAAAACAAATGAGAGGGGATGGCTATCAGATGCCGGGACAAGGTCATGATGAATATAGTAAAAACAATTCATGCTTTAGAAAAAGTTTATCAAATTACCACAAATTTTAGGAAAATAAATCATGCTTTCACTAAAAATTTCTATAGACCCATTCATGGATTCTGGAGATTGGCACTAGTGCCATTCTCCCAAAACCCCCAAGGGTATTGGCATAAGTGTCATTTTTCTATGTGGGTTTGGGGAGAATGGCACCGGTGCCATTCTCCATAAACCCAAATGGAGATCGGCACTAGTGCCATTGTCCATTGGAAAGCCAGACTCACATGGAGAATGGCTTTCGTTGGTCTTATGAAATTCTTCACAATCCCACATGTAGAATGGCAATGGTGCCATTCCCCTTGGAAAGCCGCACTCACATGGAGAATGGCACTAGTGCCATTCTCCACAATCTCACATGGAGAAAAGCACTGGTGCCATTCTTTCCCACTACAAGGACATCTTTATTGGTCTTATGAAATTCTTTCATTGTAGTTGTTAATAGTAAATTTTATGTGATTGTAATGAGATGGGATGGCTATTAGATGCAAGGACAAGGTCCTAATGATAGGGGAAATAATTCTTGATTTGTATAGACCCATTCATGGATTCTGGAGATTGTCACCACTACCATTCTCCAAAACCCCACTAGAGGATTGGCATCATTGCAATTTCTATATGTGGCTTTGGGGAGAATGGCACTAGTGCCATTCTCCATAAACCCACATGGAGATCAACACTAGTGCCATTGTCCATAGGAAAGCGAGACTCACATGGAGAAAAGCACCGGTGCCTGTCTCCCCAAACCCACATAGAGAAATGGAAATGGTGCCATTCTCCCCCAATTACAAGCACACATTTGTTGGTCTTATGAAATTCTTCACAATCCCACATGGAGAATGTCATTGGTGCCATTCTCCCTAGGAAAGCTAGACTCACATGGAGAATGGAACTGGTGACATTCTCCCCCACTACAAGGACATCTTTGTTGGTCTTATGAAATTCTTTGGTTGTTTGTTCATAATTAATTTCTCATAATCGTAGCAAGAGGGGATGGATATTAGATGCGGGGACAAGGTCATGACGATAGTGAAAATAATTTATGCTTTAGAAAAAGTTTTATCAAGTTATCAAAATTTTTAGGGAAATAATTCATGCTTTCACGAAAATTTTGTATAGACTCATTCATGGATTCTGGAGATTGGCACCTATTCCATTCTTACCCACTACAAGAACATCTTTGTTGGTCTTATGAAATTCTTTAGTTTTAGTTTATTCATGATTAATTCTCGGTAATCGTAATGATAGGGGATGGCTATCAGAAGCACAGACAAGGTCATGATGATGATGGGGAATGAAGTGGTTGGAATTGGTGTAGTGTGTGCAATAGATCTAGAGGCCTATTGTAGTGGTGTGAATATTGGAGCAAAAAATGTATCGGTGGTGATAGTCGAGAAGTCTATCAACATTGACATGCTCTTGCCATTTCCCACTATGTATGTAGTGCTTATTGGTGAGGCACTTTAGAGCATTGTCAAGTGGCCTAAGGGCTCTCTAAAACATGTTGGTGATTCTTTAGATGATCCAATAACTAAAGCCTCCCGCAACAAGTGAGCCTAAGGAACCTTATGTTGAGGCAATACTAGTTTCTTCATTGGAAACTCACAATTTCATTTTTGAATCTTACAAAGATAAAAAGGTTGTCTTGTGGGATGAGAGCAAAACAAAGACTGTGGGGGAAGGTGTGATCTTGTATGTTTTCCCGGGTGACTCTATAAACTTTGACCTATTTGGTAATAATTGCATCGGTGTGGGTATTGAAAAGAAAGAAAAAATTATTACATGAAGTGACTTAGGGTCTTCTATGCAAGATGTTGGCTCTCTTAGCCTAGTTAAGTGGCCCATCAAGCATATTACCTTACTTGAAGGAAGCCCATTGCAATAATATGTGTCCATGGACCACGTTGCTAGCATAGATGAGGTGGTCAACGATCAAATGTTGAAAAGGAAGGATCTTCAAAGAAAAGAAGGTGCACTTTCATTAACAGTGTGCCTAAACAAAGAGAGCCTCCAACACCAATGTACAAAATGTCACTAGATTCAGTGCAGCATGTTTCTTCCATTGATTGTTATGGGAGCAGGTGTTGCCAACATGCTGGGTGAGACCTCTTAATGACTATAGGGAAGAAATGCTGGGGCAGCTGCTTGGAGTCTCCTACAAACTTTATATACAATGTGTTGTCAACGGCTTGGCATCATGACTACACTGGGAGGATACACTACATTTTCAAGGTAAATGGTCGGGATGTGTGTTGCAGAGCATGGTACGAGATGCATGGAATTCCAAGGACATCTTTTTATCGATACAAGGAGCAATTCAAGAGTGGTGTGCAACGATATGTGCATGGGAATTCGTGGATTGTGAGAAGGAGCAGGGATCACGCAAGTATGGGAAGGGCTCTCATTCAACACTTTGAGGATAATAGCACATAGCATATGCCGCACAAGAGTAGAACCATGTAGGATGGTTCTAGAGAGACACATCAAGAGATACCTAAAGTGTATAAGAAGATCATAGATGTCTTGTGTGAGGTCAACACTTCACTTAATCAACGTGGTTATCAGAGCCTATCCACATCCACATTTGGCAGCATTTGGAAATTAGACTTAAAAATGTAGCCCTTGCTAAGATGAGTGAATTCTCTAAATGTAGCTTGTGTGGTCAGCAGATCAAGGCTCAATTGGCATCCACAAAAAGTCAAGATGAGCACAATTCGCTGATGGAGCCGGAGAGAAAGATGCATATGATACAACAACAAAGTTGTTGGAACTTATACTAGGCATGGCGTAGGTACACTGAGATGGATGCCAAAAACTATGTATGCATAATGCATGATAAGATGCGCCAAAAAAAGATGGCAATTCCAAGACTTTGAGTAAGGTCCAAGGACATGGATTCTGCATGGCAATTACATGTTTCACTCATTGGAATGATTACCCATAGGCATGGACACGATCATTATGGACACTTCACCCTCAATGGTTTGTGCCCATCTGATCCCAACCTGATAATTGGATCGCTCTCAATTTGTTTGCGCAACCTCAAAAGGATGGATATGCATGACCTTGGAGACCTTGCTACTAATGGGATTCCAAGAAGCAGTACTCGCCTTCTGAATGCTCTATGCTCAAGAAACGCTTTGGACTCCCATTATAGTTTTGAAGGTGCACATCTTTCCAAGAGTGGAGTTGGCTTGTTTGAAATTGTACATGTCACGATCACAAATTATGCAAATCTAGAAATTGTATTAGGTGACCTGAAGTATGTCACGGATTCCATGACAACTTCCATTGCAAGGGCCGCGAATACATGTATTATTTTTTTTCTATCAAATACAAAAGAAAACCCACCCTCTTCAAAGGGAAGTGTTTCTGTTGAGCCACCATACCAAAAGTTTCCAGAGAACTTGGTACTCCAACTAGATAATTGTGGGTCTGAGAACAAAAATAGATACTTGTTTGCATACCTTTCTCTTCTTGTAGTAAGGGGCATTTTCAAGATAGCTCAGTTGGGCTTCTTGATGGTAGGGAGAACATATGAGGACATTGATGCAATGTTCAGTAGGTTCTCTGAGAGCTTGCGAGTGGGACAAACATTCACTTTCCATCATCTGATGGATCCATTCAAAAAATTTACATCGTCTTCACTAGCACCATTTCTTCTTACAAGGGTTCCTAACATCAAGGATTATGTGAATGGCTATTTATGTGATGGGCAAGAAATGCTAGTTGGCCATGTGAAGCCATTACAATTTTGAATTTACATGCAAGGTGATAGACTTCTAATGCAGCACAAGGTGCATCCAAAATCACCAAATTGAATGCCTATTGAAGGGGGAATTGAGCTGTGGAAGAAAGATAGAGAGGTTCGACCATTATTGCCAACAAGTTGTCCGGACACAACAACACAAAGCAACTATAGACGCGCTTGATAGACGCACAAAATAGCGGGCATGTCTATAGGCGTTGCTTGAATAGAGAAATTACGGGTGCATCCTGTGAGAGTTTTGAGAGATAACTCTGATCATAAATCCCATTAGTAGCACTGAGATTGAGGAGGAAAAGTATATCAGTGAGTGTGATTACAACATTTAAGCACAAGTGGAAGTTTGCAGAAGGAGGTCACTGCCAGCTAAAACTTGCTTCAGATTCAAGTCCTAATAACAAATTAAAAAAAACAAAGTTCCAAACGATTCAAAACATTGTACTAAGAACAAACGAAAGCTGAGAACGATTGAATAATTGCACTAATAGGATTCGTTTCGACAGGCAAGTTTTCCCAAAGTACAGGATCGATTACGAAAAAGCAATAGATGAAAATCATACTATTTGAATCCCCAGCAACATTGACAACTATGTTCTTTCTCTCAAAGTTTTTTTCGTCATGTACTGCCTTCAACTTCCCATCACCGGACTCTTGGCACACTCTGGCGTGATGACAGATTGCACAATGTTAGGACACAGCTTGGCAAGTCTCGTGGAAAAGAAGGATGGACGTCAGTTGAGAGAATCTCTACAGACCCGCATCGCATCAATCAAAACAAAAACATGAAGCTGTAAATAAACGTTAGGACGGAAGCGAGAAGAACCATGATCATAACGATCTCGAAATAATAAAGGAAGCAAAGGAAACGAAATTTGTTGATTGCAGGCCAATACATCTCTCTCGAAAGCGCCACTATCCATATCCATATAGTCGAACAAACCATCCACTCAAGCCATCAGGACAAGATACAGGTTTGCACGTCGAATGTTTGCAAACCTGGCGCCATGCAGGTCAATATATAGCATACTCACAGTAGACGAAAGACACGAGTTGCGAAGGTGAAATTAGTGAGGATGAGCACGAGTTTCTTCTCCACAGGCTCACGAAAACAATGACCATGCGCATGTAAGTGCAAAACGACGGAATCGCGCCGAAACCTTCTGCAAAATGATCGCAATCACCGTATAACGAATCCTTCATTAGACTGATTATTCCCTTCGTTGTTATTCAATCAGTGGATGCAGCGCACCGTGCATAGACTAGTAATCATAGAATGCAGCACGATGGTCAAAGAGTCTACGCTGGCGGGACACCTCCACGTAGCAAAAGGAAGCCATGCAAAGTCGATGCCATAAAAGCCTCGAACTGGCATAAAACTGGAACAGCCGCCAAAAACTGGCAGACAGCGGCCAAACAAGTGGCAGTTACGACTAATGCAGTAGTCAACCAATCGGATAATTACACGTCAAAAAAATTCAACAAATTCAAAGATTACCTAATATCTGCTTTGCAAGGAAGGCTCCCCCAAACTTCCAAGGCAGGCCGAAAACGCAAATGCACTTAAGATCTCACATAGTGACAAAATTAATCGAGGTTTTCAAAACCCTAAACTCACTCTTTTAGCAACTGATAAAGTTGACCAAGAAGTTGCCGGGCCAAAAAGCAGCCCTGTGCTTTATAAACGTTGCCGAAAAGCGCGACTTATTAGCACTATATATTACGTTCTCCTTTGCATTGTCTTTCGACGATGCAGCTGTTCGTGCAATCTTTGACGGGGAACACGCTCTCCCTTCCTTCCCCCTGCACCGTCTTAGCCCTCAAGCACGCCCTCCACCACCTCGAGGGCATCCCCGTCTCCCAACAGAAACTTCTGTACCGTACCACTTTCCTCACCTCTGACCTCCTTGCCCTTTCCCGGTTGCACTATCTCCCTCCTCCTCCCTCTTTCTGGCGGGGGGGATTTCCTCCACACCAAGCCACCTCGCCTGTCTCGGGACGACCAGATCGGATATCAGGCCTGCCCGGGAGCTGCTGCGGCGGCAGCGGGCGCGGGGAAAGAAATGGGAGGAGAGGAGGAAGATGCGCAGGATGACGAGAACCAGAAATTCGACGAGTTTGAAGGTAACGTGCCTGCCACGGAAGAATACGTCGAAGACGACAAGGAAGCGGACGCGGTTTGCGAGAGCGTTGATAAACAGACCGTTTCGTGGCGGAAAGACAGAAGAGAAGAACGGCTGATCGAAAAATACAGAGCAACGAACCCTAAGATAACAAAACAAGTTGCCAACTTAAAGAGGAAGCTCTCAACCCTTACTCTTCAGGAGTGGGTTCAGATCACAAGTGATGCCGAGACATCGGACATAAAGACGGCGAGGATATTAAAGCATGAAGAAGCCAACGCGAGTCCGGGAATGGTTTCCAAAGTAATAGAAAGAGCAGTCAGGTCGATGCAGTGGGAGGGTATAGTCATAGACAGGGAAGCGTGCATCAGAGAGGCAGAGGCAGCAGAAAGAACTGGCTCTGTGGAAACCTGCCAGGCCATTATCCGAACGACTATTGGGATCGGTGTGGAGGAGGATGATCGAAAGAGAACTTGGCTTGCGTATGCAGATGAATGTAAGAAGCGGGGCTCCATTGAGACAGCTAGGGCGATTTATGCTCATGCCCTTTCAGTTTTCATGGGTAAAAAGAGTGTCTGGCTGAAAGCTGCACAGCTTGAGAAGAGTCATGGAACCAGAGAGACTCTTTATGATTTGTTGCGAAGAGCTGTTACGTACTTGCCGCAGGCAGAGTTGTTTTGGCTGATGCTAGCCAAAGAGAAGTGGTTGGCTGGAGAAGTCCTTGAAGCGAACGCTATCCTTGAGGAAGCTTATTTTAACATTCCAAATTCACAGGAAATTTGGCTGGCTGCAATCAACCTGGAATTTGATAACCATGAGTCAGAGAGGGCAAGGATGCTTTTAACCAAAGCGAGGGAAAGAGGAGCCACGGAACGTGTTTGGATGAAATCCGCCATCGTGGAACGAGAACTGGGCAATCCTGACAAAGAAAAGATGCTTTTGGAAGAAGGCGTCAAACGATTCCCACATTTTTTCCAGTTATGGCTGATGCTTGGCCAGTTAGAGGATCGTTTAGGCGATCCCGAGGCTGCCCGAGAAGTATATGAAAAAGGACTCAAGAATTGCCCTCAGAGCATTCCTCTCTGGCTATGTTCAGCTCATCTTGAGGAAAACGAGGGTGAATTGAGCAAGGCAAGAGAAGTGTTGACAAAAGCAAGGTTGAAGAATCCTCGAGACCCAGAATTGTGGCTAGCTGCCATACGTTTTGAGACTAGGTGTGGAAACGAGAAGGAATCAGAGGTCCTAATGACAAAGGCATTGCAGGAATGCCCAACAAGTGAACGGCTCTGGGCTGCGGCGACTGAAAAGAGAATGTTTATAGTAGCCTTAGGTTTTGGCCAATGAACATGAGAGAGTTGAAGGGATAAGAGACCAGACGGCACTAGTTGATTCTCATAAACCTAAAACCTCAAACATTTACAACAACCTCCAAACTCCGCAAGGGCTGAGTGTCTTCATAGGAGGCATGAATGTACCGGCCTTACCATGATACAGGGAATTCCAAAGACAACTTTGTACAATTACGATAATTTATATACAAAATCAAATGAGTCGCAGGAAGGTTCTGAAAGCTGCGATTCAACAATTTTTTAGTATAATTCAGAGAGAAGGAAAATGAAACGTGGGGATGCCATTAGCCCAGGTGATTGCAGCAGTTGCAGGATTGTTTTGGCACGACTGCAAGGTTGAGAAGGCTTGATGTTGGAGATTTTTTAACACTGTTGTACAAGTTTGAATTGCAACATGGGACGGAAGAACAGCGGCAAGAACTGTTGAAACGGTAAATTACTAAATTGCAGCAGAACCTAGACCTTATGGGCGGTGGATTTCTGCTTCCAAGGCAGTGGAGAATGCACACCTTTCTCTGACTGAACTGAACAGTGATGTTAACAGCGTTCCACTAAAGACAAAACGAACGAGCTTACAAATAACGCTAGGCCACTGGTTGCGGTATGTCTTTTTCAAATCTGCCAACAGACACGTATTTACAATATCAACTAGCTTGATTTTCTTGCTTCAATGTGAGGTTATTCTTTCACTCTAAATCTGCCAACAGACACGTATTTGCATTATCAACTAGCTTGATTTTCTTGCTTTATTGTGAGGTTACGTTTTCAACGTGCAGCGAAAAATTGAGAGCATTTTTGTGGGACGGTGAATTTAGCTTGCTATTTTTTCATTTTATTATATGTTTGTTTTGTCTCTGTTATTTCGCTTGTTTTACAAAGAAATAATAGTTCAGTAATAATTAAATAGTAATGGTAGTGAGGCTTAACCTAATATTAAGAAAATTGGAATGTTTGCTGAATTATTCCATACCATCTAGAACAGCCTCTATTCTATTCTATTCACACACAATGTGTGTGTTAGATTGAAAGGCTTGCTGAATTATCACTCTATATTCAAGAGACATGTGAGCTTTAACATGATTCCATTCCATTGATTTCTATCTTGTTATGGTGTCTATACTTGCTTCTCGAGAGAATTTGCAGTCATTGGAAGAGGTATTGTTGTTGTTTGCCTATCAGCCTATCCTAAGGGGCAATCCTCTTTTTTTATTTGAGGACGAGAGCCATATCTTGCCTTCTTCCCTCAGTTGGTCATCTTGAAGAGGGGAGCAATGAGTTGTCAGTGGGGCAGGACTTAGCATCTTGCAACTCACTATTGTGATGGTTGTTTACAACGGTATTAGCCTCCTCGGATGCTATTGTTGACTTGCACCTTGTACTCTTCTTTTGTTTTGTTTCTTGCTAGGAGCTCTTATGATTGCCCAGATCTATAGTTTCATTCTGGTGTTTTCTCAAAGTTCACCTCGCTCCTCCATTAGAATCTTTTCATGAAATAATGCAGTCTTTTTTTGTCCATTTGCCCAAGGCGATGCTCAGGGCGATAGTGGTTTGTGCCATTTGGCTTTCTTTCTTATTGATTGCTCTAGTGGTTTGTGCTGTGTTTATTTTTATAGCTCAGTGCTGCGATCTCCTTATGTGACATCTAGCATTCTGTCCTAGCAAGTTGCAAAACTTCTTGTAATTTCATGTTGAAATGAAATATCACTCTCTGCAAAATATGTGGATACAATAGGGTTGGGTATATTTAAGTTACAAGTGATATTACATTGGGAGGCACAAATGGTTAAGAGGGTACTAGCAAAAATAAAAAGAAAAAGGCAAAATTAAAATGAAACTAAAAATAAAGAAGGGGAAGATTTGGAGTTAGGTAAGGGCGGAATAAATGTGGAAAAATCTTTTAAGGGTCACAACAAACTCATGCAGACCCATTTTGGTATTATTGAATTTACCTTGCAATCAAATGCATGCTCTGGAAGTGGTTGATGTAGAACCACTGGGTGGACGAGTACCTTGGGACTCCGGGGGGTGATATGACATTTTATTGGACCTAGAACTTGATTAAGTAATTAGGGTTGCATACCTTTTGCATACATTGTTGACAACCATGAGGAGTATGAGTTGATTCTCTCAGTTCTTCAGGCCTTCATCATAGTCTGGTAATCACTGGGAAGAGGTGTCATCGAGACATCAATGGATACCTTTGTTCGTGAGGAGTTTTGTTCCCATGGTGGCGGGTGAAAGCATGGATAGGTGGTTCAAAAAGTAGTGTCATTGACATTCAATCTAACTTGCAATTAAGAAGAATCGGTAGTGGTGAAAATAATGAGCCCTGAACACCGTATTAGATAAAGTGGGACAAAAGTTGCATTTTGGGAATTTTGAATTTTGGTGGATTTTGTTAAAATTGGGAAAGGTTTCATCAAATTTGAGAAAATTTTCATTGATTGTGGGAATTTTGCCAATATTGAATATGTTGATATTTGGAAATTCCAATTATTATAAAAAACTTTATTGGTTGTGAAACATTTCATTGGGTGTAACAACCGGAACAAAGCATTTGTGGCAAAGTTTGAAATCATGTATTTGGTTGTGTTAATAAATACCGTTTGGGGACAACATGTATATTTTACTCAAGGCGTTAATAAACACGAGTTGGTTGTGTTAACAAACACTTGCATAGTGAACCACTAGAAACAAAGTAGTTGTTGGTGAAAGACAGCTTTTGAAAATTGTCATATTAATAATGTGCAAATATCCATTGACAAGATAACAACAATTGAGAAACATCACATGAGAACACACATTACAATGGAAGTTTGGGAGATCAAGAGGGAGAAAATGGACACCATTTTCTATGCTCTGATACCAAGCAAGCTCTCATATGCTTTGATACATACTCTGTGGAATCTTAATCTTCTTGGGTCTATTTATGGCTTTTGATGTCCATGATCAGACAACCGCATCAATACACTCCCATACCTATGGATCCAACCTATTCTCTACCCAATACTTGTTCCAACAGTTAACATAGGCATCTGCATCAGTGAGCCCCTTTCTCTTAACCAATGGTGCCCAATACAGAATTAATAATTTATAGGGTCTGATGGCCTCACCAAGACGAAGTCACCTTGCTTAACATCCACCATTGGTCTAAACTCTTCCCTTGGCTTACCTTTTAGAGACTGCAATAGTGATCATTCCATTTCTCATAGCCTTGGAACTCATTAATGCAAGCATCTATATCATTCTCCTCATCACGTGATTGTGTTCTTGAACAAAACTCTCTATACACTCCTATCTCTGAGATGTTTTCCTATTCGAGCTCACCGATCATGGTTTTCCAATAGTCTATCACTGGCCTAATATAGAACTCATGCGACACATTCTTTCCACTTGCACATCTCTCCCAAAACTTAATGTAATCCTTTATTCCCAATATTACTTGCAAGTTATCTCTCACAAATGCAGCCATTGGCAGTATGTCCCATAACAAGACA
The DNA here is from genome assembly GCF_047967505.1 of Dipteris shenzhenensis. Lineage (NCBI taxonomy): Eukaryota > Viridiplantae > Streptophyta > Polypodiopsida > Gleicheniales > Dipteridaceae > Dipteris > Dipteris shenzhenensis. Next base: position 17,522,501 of record NC_141619.1, read on the forward strand.
AAGCATCCATAGACGCACACACAGACACGTTTACTGAACTTTTAAAAAAAACTTACAGGTGCATCTATTTGCACGTCTAGAGACCCGCGTCTAATGGCATGTCTATATAGCAGACAGATGCACGTATAGATGTGCATATAGACGTGTAAATAGACGCTCTGCTAAAAAATTTAAAAAACAGATAGACGCATCGTCAAACGGGTGTATAGACGCATTGATAAATGGTCTTATAGATGCTTTTATAGATGCACAAATAGAGGCTATCTGAACAGACAGACACGTATATAGATGCATTTATAGATGCACTGATAGACATGCCACATAATATTTTTTAAATTTACAGAATGATGTGTATGTTGTGTATGCTATGTAGTTACAGGAATCCCATTTCCACATTGTGTAATTCAATTCTTACAGCCAATCGCATTTTAATTAGCACTCTTGCAAGCACGTCTATAACCGACAATTACAATTCCAAATAAAACATTACAACTCCAAAACATGTAGTTCACAAGGCATTAATTGATAGAACGTTGTACAAGAAAATTGAAAGCTCAAAAAGTGCTCATATAGCACGAAGCTAAGCCACGTGATGTGGCTTCAAGTACAAAAAATAAGAGGAGTGTATATACAAGAGACACGAAGCCAAGCCAGTGGCTTGAAGTATAAAAAAGAGTAGCTAGCACTACTTCTATGACTAATCTAAGTTCTCCATGTCCTCGCTCCCTTCCATGCTCCCTTCTGCGCTCCCTTCTCCACCTCCTTCCTCGTCTTCTTCCTCGTCTTCTTGTGCAGGGGCCTATAAACAAGGGACAACATATATCAATGTATGAAAAATCAAATCTTTACTTATAATGTTGACATTATTTAATTACTTTCAAATACCTCGGGGGACGCTCCAGTAGCTCGGATATACTGCTCCTCAGTAATCAACCCGTCATGTTAGAAGTGCTTCCATGTATCTCCTCTGCGATCGTGGCAGTGGTAGGCTATCTCAACAGGAGTAGGGTATCTGCCCACGATATCAAGCTACAAGATGACACAATTTGCAGAGGGGTTAGTACAAAGAAACAACCTCCTAATAAACTACATAAGCAATATAATTTGATGTCGATACTTACAACTTGGGCCTCCCATGATTCAACACCCCCTGCTCCAAAATGCATGCTTCCATATTGCTCCATCTGGATCCTTCGTGCCTCCACGTGCTGCAAACTGGGGTCCTCCCTCGTTGACTTCATTGCTTTCTTCCACTCATGCTTGTGAGCGGTGTGGGATGGGCCCCTTGGTGGTTGACCTCCTTCAAGCCTGGCAAGCTCCGCTAGTGCCTGCCTCTTAAGCGAAGATCTTTTATTGCCAAGTATTATAACAATCTTTGACTTGGCCCATTTATCTGTGAACTGATGATTGGGGGGGTTAGGATACCTAGAGCGAACAGCAGCAAGGGTCTCATTAGCCAACCTCTTTGGCTGGTATTTGTAGTGGATAAAGCAATCTCTGTAATTGTTAGCAATTACAGAGCACATGAAGGCCATGATGTCCTTCCCACGTGCATCCATCAAGATGCTTCCTGTCTGAGTGATGTCATAGAAGATCGTACCATCACCCAAAGGCACATCTAAATCATGTGAATCATCATCGTCCCCACCACCACCCCTCCCAAAGCACTTGTCCATGCATCCCCCACTACTCTCCCTGCTACTACACCTACTACTGTGTCGTGTCGAGCTAGTACACTGGCCACTCGTAGCTAGAGATTGCATGGGACTACGTGGACCACTCATAGCTGGAGAATCAAGTCTCGACTACACAAGAGTATGCCGATGGCTCTGCGAGACAGAAGTGAGAAAGTGAGGATCGTGCTCTCCTAGTGCAACATGGAATTAGCAAAAGATCAAGGGGGATCAAACCATAGAAGAAATTCCATGTGAGACATGCGGTAGGCAATACTCAATCTATTCCAATGTGTGTGTGTACACAACAATACATGATAGGCCTCTTATATAGAGAGTGCCCTTTGAATAGTCAACACATGTGATCCTCTCATCCACATCTCTCCTTGTGGATATCCTCAATCCACATCTCCACATCATGTAGTCCACATCCTAGGGTGGCTACTTTAATTCTTTCCTATACCATACCTTAGCCTTTAAATATGTGCTCATGGCACCACAACTCTCAACACCTCCCCTTGGTGCCATGATCCTTTGGCTACTGCAAGGTGGTCAGATGTGAGTTACATTCCATCACCTCCCCTTAGTGCTTGCATTGCTACTTAAGGTGGTAAAGTGTGGTTTACATGTCAATACCTCTCCTGGGTGCTTTCATAGCTTCTCTCAGGTAGTCAGGCTTAATTTACAAAACATAGGCAAGGTTGGCAAGTTTTTTGTTTCACAATACATTCCATTGATGTCACCTTTTGGCTCATGGCTTGATGACGATGGCGTTTGCTTCTTTGCTTGGTGTAGCTTCATGCATGATGCTTTGTTCTTCCATGTGCCTTGATGCTTTATGTGTGGATGCCATGCTTCGTGCTATGGTCATCTCATACACTTGTGCTTTTGGCATACATATGTGCATTCATGCTTTTCTTTTCCATTTCTTTGCAAAGGTCTTACCAATTGATTTCTTTCAATATTGGCAGTGTCTAATTGCATACAATGATTCTGACTCAACAAACGCGTAGAGCTCGAAAAGATGATCACTTTTCCTTTTTGGAGCGTGTTCAAATTCTTCCTGGATTGGAAGTTACGCTTTGTTGAAGCTTTTGTGAAGACGAGGGGGCCTTGATGATGTGGCACAGGGATTCACATGCTGAATTCAAACTGTGCTTACAAAGAGACTGTGCTTGGGTGGCACTTAACTAATCCTACCCTAACCATAGTTACCTATTTGACCAAAGGTGAACTAACCCTAGTGTGACCACCATCTCAACCATGGGTGTTTCTAACTAACCCTGGTTAGTTATTATCTGCCACGTGTCAATCTAAGGGAACCTTGGAGAAAGAAAAGATTTGAGGCGACGATGGAGCTGCTGTCGACCGTGATGGCGACGACGACGACGGAGCTTCTAGGCTGGCTGCGCATACAAGAGGAGAGCTTAGAGCTCTCATTTAGGTTGCTGATGCGGTTGCAGGCACAGCTCCACGGAAGGAGCTTGCAAATCCTTCGCTTCTGCCTCGACTTAGCAGCCAATGTGCAGGAGAACTAAGAGCTCGAGTCGCTAAAGGAGGCGGAGCTGCTGTAGACCGCTCTTTGGATGAGGTCGATGAGTTCGTCTGCAATATAGCAGAGCTAGAGTTGCTGTGAAGCAGTTGTTCATATCAAGAGGCTGGCTCGTCGTCAACGGTTGGAGCCATGGCATTGAGAGCTGTATTGTTGAAGCCGTAGGAGCCGCTCAGAGGTGTTTGAGCCTTCTTGTTGCTTGAAGTAGCACTGTTTGGAGCAGCAACTAGTCATAGGTGTTCTCAGAGAATGAAGAGGGTGTTTGCCCATCTTTTGCTCCTGAGCGTGGTGCTTCTGATTGCATTTTGGTGCGTCTCTGGCAGTCACAGCTTCTTAGCTTGTATGAAGATCGTGAGGTCCTTGCATTGCTCTACCCTTGTGCTCGTTGGCAGCGGCAGCTGCGCTACCTTCTCGTTGAAGAAGGGCTCATGAGGGAGCCGATGGTTCCATTGATGGATGCGCTCATCGAATGGGCTATGGAGCCTAATTACTGCTGGCTTGCTGAACGAGGTGATGGCTGTTTTCTTTGTTGCTTCTACCTCCAGACATGGTGGCCGTCACGACGGTGATGACAACATAAGAAGAAGAAGAACTATCACTGTTGCAGCTACGACTACTGCATCGACACCAGCAGCACGCCAACAACCGCTTGGGAGGCGTGAGCTCGGCTGGGAGGTGACTAGCATAGGAGCTATGGCAGTGTAGTTGTCATCACAGAGTAGCCGTAGTTGAGGTGTGGAGCCTTGAAGGTTCGAAAGCTTGCTTGTAGAAGAGCTGATTTAGAGTCCTTGCGGAGCTCCCTTGGAGGGAGAGCTCACAACACTCAACAAGAGAATGTTCAAGAACCACTCACATTCTCTCATACTTTTCCAAAAATCTAAACAAGGGTAACCACTATCTCTCTAAAACTAATCTAGAAGAAAACATGAGTTCCTAAGGCATGCCTAGGAGACTAGACCTAAGCTCTGATACCATGAGAAAGTGAGGATCGTGCTCTCCTAGTGCAACATGGAATTAGCAAAAGATCAAGGGGGATCAAACCATAGAAGAAATTCCATGTGAGACATGCGGTAGGCAATACCCAATCTATTCCAATGTGTGTGTGTACACAACAATACATGATAGGCCTCTTATATAGAGAGTGCCCTTTGAATAGTCAACACATGTGTGATCCTCTCATCCACATCTCTCCTTGTGGATATCCTCAATCCACATCTCCACATCATGTAGTCATCCTAGGGTGGCTACTTTAATTCTTTCCTATACCATACCTTAGCCTTTAATTATGTGCTCATGGCACCACAACTCTCAACAAGAAGGACCTCCTGATGACATGGGGGAAGGGGTATAAGATGGCATGGGGGAAGGGGCATAAGACAACATGGGGGAAGGGCCTCGGCTGTGTAGCCGGCTAGGCTATGCTAACTCCGCTAGGGTAATCTTAGCTGGTGTGGGATTGGGGTGGTTTGGAGTCTGTAGACATGCCAACTCCTGGGGGGTGTTTGGAGTACCCGTCATGTAGCCGTATAACTCCGCAAGACTGGGAGGGTGCCCTAAAAGGTTACATAACTTCCTAAAAATAGACTCCCGAGATCAGGTGAGCCTGAAGAGCTTCCTAGCCACATGATAAACTGGAAAAAAGAAAAAAAGAAGATTACTGATGAGCTGAGAAGAGAAAAAGAAGAGAATAAGAGAGAAAAGGGAAGGAAAGAGAAGAGAAGGGAAGGGAAGGGAAGAGGAGAAGAAAAGGGAAGGGAAGCATCTAAAACTATCAGAGCACATCTATAGACGCATCTGAGAAGCATGTCTATTTTTGCATATAACAACATATCTATAGATGCGGATGTCTGTGTCTGTAAACAGGCTAGATGCATTGATAGACGTGCCTATAGACGCGGTTTTAGGCGCGTCTATAGACGCGCTCCGACAGATGGAGTATTCTAAAAAGTGGAAAAGGACATGTAGCTGACACAAAAGCATAACACTGATACCAAAATCAACCGATTCTTGGATACGACAAAGGACAAATCCAAAGAGAGCAACTTCCAAAGAAGAACAACCATAAAGAGAATTACCTTGGATAGAGGTATGGAAGCTTCTTGTCCTTCTTCAAAGTTGCTTCTCTTCCTTGTTCACCTTCTTCTCCTATAAGCCTGGAAGTAAGTGTGGGTGCCTTCCTCTTAAGTGTCAGGGACTGTGGATCTGTTAATAACAAAGCAAGCAAGCCGCGCGAAGCTTATGTGAAGAAAAGCAAAGCAAGCATGCTAAAAGTAGATTTGAAAACTGCATCTATAGTCGCATCTAAAACCACATCTATAAGCATGTGTAATTTTGCATCTAAATACACAGAGCAGACATGGTTTTAGATGCGCCTATAGATGCACACCACAAACAGACAAACGCGGTTTTAGACGTGCCTTTAGATGCGCCACAGAGTTTTAAAATTAAATATTTGAAGAATAGCAAATATTTTTGGGTTGTTTGTTTGTAGGATGTCTTCATCTTCAACAAATAGCTCCAATGAGGATGAATCCCTCCATATCCACCATCGCGAAATGTGGTTGGAGTAAAAAATCGCCATTACCTCATGAAGCCGTGGAGGAGGAGGTGTTTGATGATATGGTGCAGGATTTATATGTCCATCAATCCGAAGGGAGGGATGATAGCATGGAGCAGGACTATCTTTTTACCGCAGCATTGATTCCACTGTTTGAGGGGTGTACATTCTCTGTTCTACGTGCCTCCCTTGAGTTACTAAACTTGAAAACCTTCTATGGATGGAGCAATGCAAGTTTGAATGCATTACTCAAGTAAGCTTTAAAGTCTATTTTGCAAACATGGTGAATTATGCTAGTGGGTCTACAGAAATTGCAATGATGCCAATCCTCTAGTGGGGTTTTGGAGAATGGCAGTGGTGACAATCTCTAAAATCCATGAATGGGTCTATACAAATCAAGAATTATTTCCCCTATCATTAGGACCTTATCCTTGCATCCGATAGCCATCCCATCTCATTACAATTACATAAAATTTACTATTAACAACTACAATGAAAGAATTTCATAAGACCAATAAAGATGTCCTTGTAGTGGGAAAGAATGGCACTAGTGCTTTTCTCCATGTGAGATTATGGAGAATGGCACTAGTGCCATTCTCCATGTGAGTGCAGCTTTCCAAGGGGAATGGCACCATTGCCATTCTACATGTGGGATTGTGAAGAATTTCATAAGACCAACAAAGATGTCCTTGTAATTGGGGGAGAATGGCACCATTTCCATTTCTCTATGTGGGTTTGCAGAGAATGGCACCGGTGCCATTCTCCATGTGAGTCTGGCTTTCCAATGGACAATGGCACTAGTGCCGATCTCCAATATTTGGGTTTATGGAGAATGGCACCGGTGCCATTCTCCCCAAACCCACATAGAAAAATGACACTTATGCCAATACCCTTGGGGGTTTTGGGAGAATGGCACTAGTGCCAATCTCCAGAATCCATGAATGGGTCTATACAAATTTTTTGTGAAAGCATGATTTATTTTCCTAAAATTTGTGGTAATTTGATAAAACTTTTTCTAAAGCATGAATTGTTTTTACTATCATCATGACCTTGTCCCTGCATCTGATAGCCATCCCCTCTCATTTGTTTTTGCAAAGGCACAAGGACTTGTGACCACTGTTCAACAAGCTATGAATACTCAGAAGTGGTATTTCTCTCAGCATGGACATTAAAAGGCTTGGGCCTTATAGTAAAGAAACTCGTAGCACAAGCGCAATGAAAAAACTTGTAGTACACCACCCACCAACCTTCTTTTCCATGCCTCAGATCAAATCACATAGGAAGGTATATGCCTCAGATCAAGAAAGGAGTAATCTCCTTGACAACCCATAAAGCATGGAAGGCCGGTTGTAGAGAGTCAAGACCTTGTGCTAATCGCTATGACCTCGTCCATCCTGCTCATCTGCGTGGCAACATCTTCAAGTCTTCAATTCCCAAAACCTCCACACTCACGGCCTACACTCTCCACGTTCTCTCTCTCTCTCTCTCTCTCTCTCTCTCTCTCTCTCTCCTTGTTTCCAAATTGTAATGCAAATGCAAATTCAAACTTGAATTTGAAGTGTTCGTTTTTAAAATTCTAATTTTTTAAAACTTAAAATTTAAAGTTTGAAGAAAAATGGAATTTTAAATTCAAATTTCTTGCCTAAATTTGAACTTTTTTCAATACATGTGTTGTAGTTTCGGAGAATGTAACTGGTGCCATGGATAATGGAGAGAATGGCACTGGTGCCATTCTCCTCAATTAGGTGCAAAGAAAAAGCAACATGTGTGGAGGTTCGGATTAGGAAAAACTGAAAAAGGTGTAGATCAAAAGCAATGGGAGGCTAAAATTTAAAGCTTCCTTCGAACCCTCTAAAAGTCAGTTTCTAATGAAAAGAGGTGTTTTAGAATTGGGACCCCTTAGAATTTGGCCTTCACTTTTGGCAGTCAGTGATCCAAATTGTGAGCCTAGCTCACTTAGCTAGGGGGTCTTAGGTCTCCTATGGACCCCACCATAACTCACCAAATCAACCTCATTAGACCCCCTAATCCATCCCGTATGAGGCTATTTTTAGGCCCTAAACCTCCCCTAATGCATACCCCCACAATGCTTCCAATTTGAGAAGTGGACCTCTGAGCCCTTGTTGTTCATCTCCCATATTGGCATCACATCTTCCATTGAAGAAGATTTCAAGATGGATTATTGTGCATATGGCCAAGTCATGAGTAATGCCATCACCTAGAGAATGGAGAATGGCACTAGTGCCATTCTCCTCAATCCATGTGATCAATCCTCAATTTGAATTTGAAATGTTCATTTTTAACATTCTACTTTTTTTCACATAAAACTTTAGATTTTGAAGAAAAATTTGAATTCTAAATTCAAATTTCTCACTTAAATTTCACTTTTTTTCAAGAGATGAGTTGTAGTTTTGGAGAATCAAACTGATGCCATGGAGAATGGAGAATGGCACTGGTGCCATTCTCTTCTCAATCGGGTCCAAAGAAAAAGGGAGAGGTGTGGAGGTTCAGATTAGGATAAAAGGGAAAAGGCGTGGATCAAAAGTAATGGGAGGCTAAAATTTAAAATTTCCTTCGAACCATCTAAAAGTCAATTTCTAATGGAAAGAGGTGTTTTAAAACTGGGACCCCTTAGAATTTGGCCCTCACTTTTGGCAACTAGTGAGCCGAATTGTGAGCTTAGCTCAGTTAGTTAGGGGTCTTAGGTCTCCTATGGACCCCACCATAACTCACTAAATCAACCTCATTAGACCCCCTAATCCATCCCTTATGAGGCCATTATGAGTCCCTAAACCTCCCCTAATGCACATCCCTCACAATGCTTCCAAATTGACAAGTGGACCTCCAAGCACTTGTTGTCCATCTCCCATATTAGCATCACATCTTCCATGGAAGAGGATTTCAAAATGCATTATTGTGCATATGGCCAAGTCATGAGGAATGCAATCATCACTTAGGCACTGGTGCCATTCTCCTCAATCCATGTGATTAATGGCACTCGTGACATACTTAATATAATAATATGGTGTTCAAGACAATGGCACCAAAGCCAATCTCCAACCATGATCCGTGACAACCTTGAGATCTGGAGAGTGGCACCATAACCATTCTAGCTAAGGTTTTTTCTATATCGCCAATCCCCTCAGAATGGATGTAGTGCATAATCTTTTCACTAGACGGGTTGAAGTTTGACAAATGGCACTCATGCCATTCTCCACAACATCATATGAATATTTGGACAATGGTACCAATTCCATTCATCAAATGGAGAGTGGATAATGGCACTGGTGCCAGTCTCCTCAATCCATGTTATTGATGGCATAGGTTCCAGCCTCAATATAATCATCACTACAAGGCATAGGACCTTTTCTGATGGAAATACCGACCTTTTTTACACTAAAAGGTTTTTTTTTATGGGTGCAATGGTCGGCATTTACGTCGCTACTATAAGCATCGAAAAATAACGACTGCTATATAAGCGTCGCTATATAGTGACACTAATAAATGTCACTAGATAGCAACACTAGTAAATGTCGCTATATAGCAACAATTAACAGAAGCTTAAAAGAAACATTAGTGGGGCTAAACAGGGCCACAACAAGCCCTGTTTTGCCTCACTAATGTTTTTTATTTAGTAATTACAAAAGAATGTTTTTTGTTACAAAATTTCCCTTGTGGAAAGGATGATACAAAATCGCTCAAATGAACCGAGCGAAAGAAGCATATACATGTCGAAGATATATAACATTGTTTGTTACAAAATTACCCTTTCGAAAAGGGTGATACAAAATCGCTCAAACGTCATAGTGCTACGTGCGAGAGGAGTTGGGCCAGGGGTGGTGGTCATAGGGGTAGGCCCCTAAGGTGTCACATGAGTGGAATCAAAGTCCTTTAGAGAACAGAGACAATGATGTCTCCTCCTACAAGGGTTTCCATACTCATCGGACATGCAACGTGATCCCATGTCTAATTTGGGGGGATTAGACAAATGTAGACACAAACATGAAAACAAAAAACAAAAAGCAAGAGCAGGTAACAAGCGGAAAGCATATGCATAAGAGAAGGAGAAGCATAAGAGAAGCATAAGAGAAACAAAAGAGAAGGAGAAGCATAAGAGAAGGAGAGGGGAAAAGAAGAGAAAGAAAAGGGGAAAAGATATTGAAAGAGGGGAAAAGAACCAAATATCCATAAGAGAAAAAAGAGAGAAAGCATATGCATAAGAGAAAAAGAGAGAAAGCATATGCTTATGCTTATGCATAAGCATATGAGCATATGCTCATGCATAAGCATAAGCATAAGCATAGGCATAGGCATAGGCATATTCTTATGACAAGAAGAGAAACAGAGAGGGAAAAAGAAGAGAAGAAAAGGAGAAGGAGACATATGCTCATGCATAAGCATAAGCGTAAGAGAAGAAAAAACATATGCATAAGAGAAAAAGAGAGAAAGCATATGTTTGAAAGAGGGGAAAAGAGATTGAAAGAGGGGGAAAAGAGATTGAAAGAGGGGAAAAAGAAGAGGGGAAAAGAAGAGAAGGAAGAGGGGAAAAGAGGGGAAAAGAGCATAAGCATAAGAGAAGGAAGAGGGGAAAAGATATTGAAAGAGGGGAAAAAGAAGAGGGAAAAAGAAGAGAAGGAAGAGGGGAAAAGAGATCAAAAGAGGGGAAAAAGAAGAGAGGAAAAGAGTATAAGCATAAGACAAGGAAGAGGGAAAAAGAGCATAAGCATAAGAGAAAAAGAAAGAAAGCATATGCTTATGCTTATGCATGAGAATATAAGCATAAGAGAAAAATAGAGAAAGCATAAGCTTGTGCTTATGCAAAAGCATAGGCAAATACATATGCTTATGAAAAGAGGAGAAAAAGAGAGGAAAAAAGAGAGTGGAAAATAAGAGAGGGAAGAGGGGAAAAGAGATTGAAAGAAGGGAAAAAGAAGAGGGGAGAAGAGGAAATCAAAGAAGAGAGGGGAAGAGAGGGTTCCTATAGCCATCACTACAACTAGCGCTTAAAGTGCTAGCTGCAAGCCAATCCAAATAACAGAATTAAAAAAAGGAAAAAAGTGGAAGCACTTTCTTACCTGAAAAAGTCCCACTCGGCGTTTCATGGACTGGCCCTACAAAAGAGAGGAAACATACCATTTTTCAGATAACTAGTTAGAAGGAGGAGTTTGGAGAAGCACTTTCCAAAGGGATTGGATTGAGGGGACAAGCATAAGCCTACATACAAGGAGAAAGCACAAAAGGAAGGAAAAGAGGAGGAAGAGAAATACCTAAAAGAGAAGAGGTGAGTCTTGTTTCTTTTACCAAATCTCATTTTTTGTCCTAACCTCTGAAAATCAAGCACAAAAATTAGCACGCAGCCTTAGCAATACAAGGAGAAACATGCTTCAACACTCACAAAACGAGATCTCACAAAAAATGAACCTACATTGCTTAAAGAGACCCACCTTCTTGAAAAACTTTCCTTTCACACAAGCAAAGAGGGAGAAGGGTGGAGAGGGAGCACAAGTGTTGGGAGAGGGGCTAGGTAGGGGTGAGAAGTGGGGAATAGAGAGGAGGAAAGCGAGGTCATTGAATATAAGGTGGGAGGAGAGATTTTTGCTTTTTTTGTAATATAGATGTGAAACACGGCATCACGCGGGGTTTTGGGTTTAAGCCCCTAGTGATGCTACATAGCGACACTGGTCAATCGCTATATAGCGACATTTATATCCAAAAAGTGTCGCTATATAATGACGAAACAGGGCAAAACGTCACTATATAGCGACGGTTCAGGGCACTTATTGTTAGAAGAGAGCAAAGGAGCTCATGGGTGGCTGTTTTTTGGATCTTAATAGATTTCCTTGCAGCTCATGTTGTGATTTTGAAAGTGTGCAGATGGAAGGGATGAGTGGAAGCTCATTAGATGATGCGCCAACGCTCGGGAGTGTAGAGTGGCTTACGGAGAGGTTGTATTGTCATTGCACTCATTGCAAGCGAGAAGTACGATATCAATGCTGTATTGTCATGTGCCACTTGCGGATTATGGGGAGGAGCCTGAACCAATACCTGTTGTTAGAGAGCATGGAAGCAACAGAAGATAGACACAATAAAAAGAAGTACTCATAGAATGAAGAATAATGAGAGCCATATGTAGGGCATCTCTACATGATCACTGACATCATCAATGACCACTGACCAAAGGCCACCAAGCTCATCTACTCCCCTAGAATCTAGCCAACATCCAGATGGCATCTACTCCCACCTAATCG